>NW_027077314.1:30000-38372 GCF_963930695.1 Labrus bergylta | reverse complement strand
GAGAGAGGGAGAGAGAGAGACAGACAGACAGAGAGAGAGAGAGAGAGAGACAGAGAGAGAGAGAGAGAGAGGGAGAGAGAGAGAGGGAGAGAGAGAGACAGACAGACAGAGAGAGAGAGGGACAGAGAGAGACAGAGAGAGAGAGAGAGAGGGAGAGAGAGAGAGAGAGAGAGAGAGAGGGGGAGAGGGAGACGGAGAGAGAGAGAGAGAGGGAGAGAGAGAGAGAGGGGGAGAGGGAGACGGAGAGAGAGAGAGATGGTATCATGCAGGGATCACTGCAATCCAATTCTGACCCCCCCCCCCCCTCCTGTCGATGTGGAGACGAGCGGTGCTGAAAGACAAACAGAGAAGGAGACGAGGAGTCGGAGGAGAGATAATCTCTGCTCCTTGTACAGTATATCCTCCTCACTCAATAAGCTCGCTCGGACTTTCTCTTTTCCACAGAGAGAGAGAGAGAGAAACAGAGAAAGAGAGAGAAACAGAGAAAAAGCTTTGAGTATCCAGAAGACAAGAAAATAAATATACGAGCTAAACTAAATACTGTTGGGGTTGTATCAAGTCAACTTTGGTTATATTCTTTAATAATTATATTTAATTATTAATAATATAAATAAAATATCATTAAACTATGTTTAATCACTCTTGGGGCACCACCCTGGAATCAGGGAAATATAACCAAAATATCACTCAAATCAGTCTCAAATTAGTTATTTAATTACTAATATTATTAAAAATTAATAACTATATTCAATAAATTGAAGGCGTGAAATCTGTACACAAAGCCCTCTCAGCCTATATCACAATGCAAATACACCAGTAATCACAAACAACTGCTCTCTTAAATTATAACAGAATTTATTTAAACAAAGCAACATCAATAAAAATCAATAAACTTAATCAAACAAATAACTATTATAAACTAATCTAAGCAATGTGTGTGTGTGTGTGTGTGTGTGTGTGTGTGTGTGTGTGTGTGTGTGTGTGTGTGTGTGTGTGGATGTGAGAGATAGAGAGAGAGAGAGAAAACAAGATGGTTGAGAGAGACAATGCACCATGTGGGTTCGTCACATGGTGACAACATGGTGGACAACAAAGGAAGCCGTGTGGCTACCTTTTGAAATAGTTTGAGCTCTCTGAGCTGAGTTCAGTAACTGTTACTTAAACACCAGAAAGCCAGTGGCCAGACTTTGATTCAACGGCGGGTACACTGGTCTTTCTGATTGTGAAAGCTGTTGACTGAAGGTAAACTAGCATAGCATTACATATATAGGCGAACACAGCGGTTCATTACAATAAAACAAATGCAGCAGCTTACAACAGATAATAAACAGAATGTGACATCAACAATGATGCAGAATTATCAGTGGTTATAAAACAAAAAAAACAAAACTATTTCTGAAACTATTTCTGCCCAGACCAAAGCTCTTACTTAAAGTAACTCCTGGTGATCGTTGCAAAGTTGGTTAGATCATCACTCTGTTGAATGTTGAATCAACAGATTCAGGCAGATTCTCAGCTCTTACAAATCAACACTAAAGATAAAACCATCTCGAGGATTGTCAGTGCACCGAGCACACACCCCGTGGTCATGAGTGTCACCACCACAATGTCCACCATCGTCAATATATACGACAAACACGGTGTGGAGTAGATCTCTCGTCCGTCCACTACCTCGCACTTCCTGGTTGCATCCCTGCAGGTACATGAGTCCGGCGCCACCTCGCCCCAGTCCAGATACCCGTCGACCAGGCCACAGCAGAAGCTGCTTCTCTCCACCTCGTGAAGATCCTCCTGGATGTCCTTCGGCTGTTCACTCAGCGGGAGAAGCTGCTGCTTAATTTCATTTTTCAGCTCCTCATGGAAAGCTGGTCTTCTGGCAATGGCCCCCAACATGACCACAGCCAACAGCATGAGGAACACGATGAGCAGACCCACAAAGAACAGGATGAGCAGGCAGCGGCTCTCCCTGACCGTTCCATAACAGCCGAGGAAAGAGAAAATCAGAGTCACCACGGCGATAACTATCAGGAGGTCAACGGCTTGGAGAGCGTCGTCAGTGATGTGATAGTACACCCTATGGATCCTGGCGTTCACCGACAAGCCGAAGACGATAAGAGCAGCCACGGAAAAAAGAAAGTTGATGGAGAATATCAGATATTTAACAACTTTGATTCCTGCCATGGTCGTCCTCTTCAGTCCACCCAAAAGTCAGAGAGCTCCCATAAACCTCCTTATTACAGATTACAGAGCCATCGCCTTACAGCCCTGCTGCTGCTGTCAATCACCCACAGTATGTGTGTGTGTGTGTGTGTGTGTGTGTGTGTGTGTGTGTGTGTGCATGTGCATGTCTTTATGTGCATTTATAAGTGACACTCAGCTGCTGTTACTTGTCTGCATGTGTCAAACTTGAACACACACACAAGAAAAAAGAGAGACACTGCGAAAACATGCAGGAGGTTTATCACACACACACACACACATACACACACACACACACACACACACAGACACATACACAAAACCCTACATGAACACACACACACTCTGTATGCAGTAACACGTACACACCACATTCCTATGTCAGTATTATGAAACCCTTAGCGTCAGCAGGGGGTAACACATATACATCTCTGAATATGTGTTTGTGTTTAGGACATTAAACCGTGCACACAGACATGTAAACCGTGCACACAGAGTTGTAAACCGTGCACACAGACATGTAAACCGTGCACACAGACTTGTAAACCATGCACACAGACTTGTAAACCATGCACACAGACTTGTAAACCGTGCACACAGACTTGTAAACCGTGCACACAGACACGTAAACCATGCACACAGACATGCAGACTTGTAAACCGTGCACACAGACATGTAAACCGTGCACACAGACATGTAAACCGTGCACACAGACTTGTAAACCGTGCACACAGACATGCAGACTTGTAAACCGTGCACACAGACTTGTAAACCGTGCACACAGACATGTAAACCGTGCACACAGACTTGTAAACCATGCACACAGACTTGTAAACCGTGCACACAGACTTGTAAACCGTGCACACAGACACGTAAACCATGCACACAGACATGCAGACTTGTAAACCGTGCACACAGACATGTAAACCGTGCACACAGACATGTAAACCGTGCACACAGACTTGTAAACCGTGCACACAGACATGCAGACTTGTAAACCGTGCACACAGACATGTAAACCGTGCACACAGACATGTAAACCGTGCACACAGACATGTAAACCGTGCACACAGACTTGTAAACCGTGCACACAGACTTGTAAACCGTGCACACAGACATGTAAACCGTGCACACAGACATGTAAACCGTGCACACAGACATGTAAACCATGCACACAGACTTGTAAACCATGCACACAGACATGTAAACCATGCACACAGACTTGTAAACCATGCACACAGACTTGTAAACCGTGCACACAGACACGTAAACCATGCACACAGACATGTAAACTGTGCACACAGACATGCAGACTTGTAAACCGTGCACACAGACTTGTAAACCGTGCACACAGACACATAAACCGTGCACACAGACACATAAACCGTGCACACAGACACATAAACCGTGCACACAGACACGTAATTCGTGCACACAGACTTGTAAACTGTGCACACAGACATATAAACCGTGCACACAGACTTGTAAATCGTGCACACTTCTAGTTTTCTCTGGCCTGTCCTCAAAAAAAGCTCTGCAGACAAAAAATAGATTGAATGAATTTTTTTTTCGCTGCCTCGCTGCCTTCCTCCCTCTCTCGCTCCATTGCTGCCTACCTCCCTCGCTGCCTCCCTTGCTGCCTCCCTCCTTTGCTGCCTCTCTCGCTCCCTTGCTGCCTACCTCCCTCGTTGCCTCCCTCCTTTGCTGCTTCTCTCGCCTCCTTTCATCTCACTCCTGTAGGACTCTCTGCAGTAACACTTCAGCACAAAGACAAACATGGAGGCAGCTAAAGAGTAACAGAGTCAGGTGTAATAAGAGTCAGGAGTGAAGCCCTCAGCCTGTTTGTGTTACTGAGCCTGCTCTCTGTGCCTCACTCTGCCCGTGGACGTCTTTTATACCCTCCTGCATGTTTTTATAGAAATAGAGCTGTGACATTATAAACCAACCTTTCATTGAGGCGCTTTCTTCTCTGCCCACATCCTCGACCAGATGTAACACCAGGTGTTCACTTTTTATGGGCCTGTGCCGCCTTCTAAGACCCTTTTACGACTTCAGGAGAACGGTCAAATGTTTCCAGGAGGCACAGTGGGAAAGAAATAAGCTTCTGTTACAGTTACTTCTAGTTTAACACCTCCCTGAAGCTTAAACATGTTTCTGTGCTTCAGTTCATCAAACAAGAAGTATTCTGTTTGACCCTAACCCTTATGCAGTCAAGGTGAGAAAGTAAAAATAAAGACTCTTCAGGTAAATGCTGCAGCTGTGTTCTGAAGGAGACACTGGCTGTGGACCAGCAGCAGCTCCTCCAGTCTGAACCATCAGAACGGACCCAGCTGGCTGCTGAACAGCTCGTCAGGATCCAACATGCTCACACCTCCCTCCACGAGTGGAAAAGACGACATATGGTCCCTCTGCAGCGCTTCCACCACCTGCAGCAGCCTCTGCCACGTTCAAATCCCTCCTTATGTTTGATTTGCAAATGACCTGTGCAGCTGTTCACAAACTTAAAGTTTTACCTTTAAAGTGTCTGCCCGAGCGTGTTCTGTTTCAAATGAATCTGATCAATAAAAAGAAGTTCAGCTCACTAAAGTCTACACTCATCATGCATCACCATCAAACAACATGCAGAGACCAGAGTAGACCCCCCTCCCCGGGGCTGAAGGTAAACATGAAGGCAACAGCAGAAAGTATCTTCACCTTTAAGGAGAAGTCTGTCTTCTATTTTGAAGGAGAAGTCTGTATTTTATTTTGAAGGAGACAGCCAGTTTCACTTTAGGAGAAGTCTGTATTTTATTTTGAAGGAGAAAGCTGTATTTTATTTTGAAGGAGAAGTCTGTATTTTATTTTGAAGGAGACAGCCAGCTTCACTTTAGGAGAAGTCTGTCTATTATTTTGAAGGAGAAGTCTGTATTTTATTTTGAAGGAGAAGTCTGTATTTTATTTTGAAGAAGACAGCCAGCTTCACTTTAGGAGAAATCTGTATTTTATTTTGAAGGGGAAGTCTGTATTTTATTTTGAAGGAGACAGGTGGAGGCTGTGCTTCAACGATGGTCCCTCTATGGACTGCTCTCGTCTATTTTCTCTATTCTTTTGTCTTTGTGCTACAAGCTAAGCTAACGGTTTCATGTCTTTAATGTGAAACAAAGAGGCCCAGAGTAGAATAGATCTCAGCAGAGTAGAATATATAGAATAGAGTAGAATAGATAGAATAGAGTAGAGAATAGAGTAGAATAGATAGACTAGAATAGATAGAATAGAATAGAGAATAGAGAATAGAGTAGAGAATAGAGAATAGAATAGAATAGAATAGAATAGAATAGAATAGAATAGAATAGAATAGAATAGAATAGATAGACTAGAATAGATAGAATAGAGTAGAGAATAGAGTAGAACAGAATAGAATAGAATAGAATAGAATAGAATAGAATAGAATAGAATAGAATAGAATAGAATAGAATAGATCTCAGCAGAGTAGAATAGATAGAATAGAATAGAGAATAGAGTAGAGTAGAGAATAGAATAGAATAGAATAGAATAGAGTAGAATAGATAGAATACATATAGTAGAATAGATAGAGTAGAACAGAGTAGAGAATAGAATAGAATAGATAGAGTAGAATAGATCTCAGCTGAGTAGAATAGATAGAGTAGAATAGAGTAGAATAGATCTCAGCAGCTCAAACCCTGAAATGTTCTGCTCAATACAAAATAAATATTCTGTCATTTATGTAAAACATACGACATGAGGTGAAAAGAGCAGCTGAGCGGGCTGCTTTATGTCACCTTTATACACACACACACACACACACACACACACACACACACACACACACACACACACACACACACACACACTCAGACACACACACACACACACACACACACACACACACACACACTCAGACACACACACACACACACACACACACACACACACACACACACACTCAGACACACACACTCAGACACACACACTCAGACACACACACACACACACACACTCAGACACACACACACACACACACACACACTCAGACACACACACACACACACACACACACACACTCAGACACACACACACACACACACACACACACACACACACACACTCAGACACACACACACACACACACACTCAGACACACACACACACACACACACACACACACACTCAGACACACACACACACACACACACTCAGACACACACACACACACTCAGACACACACACACACACACACACACACACACACACACTCAGACACACACACACACACTCAGACACACACACACACACACACACACACTCAGACACACACACACACACACACACACACACTCAGACACGGCTCATTAGACAGAACAATTACACTTCTGTGTCTGTAGCTGCTACCTGATGTCTGACTGTAGAGAGGATGCAGCAATCTGTTCCCTGAGCACACGCACACACACACACACACTCAGACACACTCAGACACACACACAGACACACACACAGATTAAAGCACACACACTCTGAATATCACACTCGAGCTCACGCAGGAGAACAGATTACAACCAGTGTGTTTCACTGGTGCGTCATGGCGGCGAGGCGTGCTCTGTGACGGTAAAGAGAAGCTGCTGTAACCCTAACCCTCTCCACGCTGGACGACTTAACCGACTCATCAGAGACAGAGACTTCTGACACACACAGACTGAACGCAACAACATGGACGAATTTGGTTTGCTTCGCTTTGGCACCCACTAATGGTTCTGAATGTAACAGCACTTTAACTCCTCCCCCTCTGAGACAGCTGCCAATCAGAGGGCGGAGAAGACGTCTAAGACGTTCAAAGAAGGTAAAGAACTGACTGACGAGGTTCAGGTATATTACAGGATTTAGATCAAACCTGACTCTGCTAGCGTCTGCAGCCCGTTGTTAGCTAACTGTTAGCATGTGGAGTATGTGTTCGTGTATTGAACTGTTACCATGACGACTACAGGCCGTGACTAAACGTCTACACTGTAGAGGCTCATTTATAGCATGCTAACTGAGATCTGTTTGTAAGGTTCAAACTTATGAAGCTAACTTGAAGATGGACGAGGAGAGAGACGACTTTTTGGTGTCAGATGGATTTATTGATTTCTTAAACTACCGCTCACTGCAGGAGACAGACTCTAGTGGACACTGGAGGAACTGCAGCTGTAAAGTTAGACATTTTAACATGGAGCTCTATGAGGACTGACTCACTGCAGGAGACAGACTCTAGTGGACACTGGAGGAACTGCAGCTGTAAAGTTAGACATTTTAACATAGAGCTCTATGAGGACTGACTCACTGCAGGAGACAGACTCTAGTGGACACTGGAGGAACTGCAGCTGTAAAGTTGGACATTTTAACATGGAGCTCTATGGGGACTGACTCACTGCAGGAGACAGACTCTAGTGGACACTGGAGGAACTGCAGCTGTAAAGTTGGACATTTTAACATAGAGCTCTATGGGGACTGACTCACTGCAGGAGACAGACTCTAGTGGACACTGGAGGAACTGCAGGTGTAAAGTTGGACATTTTAACATAGAGCTCTATGGGGACTGACTCACTGCAGGAGACAGACTCTAGTGGACACTGGAGGAACTGCAGCTGTAAAGTTAGACATTTTAACATGGAGCTCTATGAGGACTGACTCACTGCAGGAGACAGACTCTAGTGGACACTGGAGGAACTGCAGCTGTAAAGTTAGACATTTTAACATAGAGCTCTATGGGGACTGACTCACTGCAGGAGACAGACTCTAGTGGACACTGGAGGAACTGCAGCTGTAAAGTTAGACATTTTAACATGGAGCTCTATGGGGACTGATTCACTGCAGGAGACAGACTCTAGTGGACACTGGAGGAACTGCAGCTGTAAAGTTAGACATTTTAACATGGAGCTCTATGAGGACTGACTCACTGCAGGAGACAGACTCTAGTGGACACTGGAGGAACTGCAGCTGTAAAGTTAGACATTTTAACATAGAGCTCTATGGGGACTGACTTACTGCAGGAGACAGACTCTAGTGGACACTGGAGGAACTGAAAAAGAGACATGAATGCATGCCGTTATCTTGATTCTGGATAAGCATCACATCTGAGTATCCTGTCCTGAGTAAGTCTGCTATTTTGCTTCTCATCCCTTTCACAAGCACATACAAAT
>NW_027077314.1:0-7500 GCF_963930695.1 Labrus bergylta | reverse complement strand
ATAAATACAGCTCCGGCTAAAAGTGCATGAAGCCTCCAGTGCAATCTGTGACAGTTTCACTCGTGTGTTACTGTTTCATAGTGTTGATGGTTTCTCTTCCTCCTCCTCTTCCTCCTCTTCCTCCTCTTCCTCCTCTTCCTCCTCCTTCTCCTCCTCCTCTTCCTCTTCCTCTTCCTACTTCTCTTCCTCCTCTTCTTCCCCACTCTCTTTCTTGACTTCCTTGATGTGTGATGTCGAGGCCTGTCTGTTTGTTTAGCATTTCACATATTTGGGAAGTCAGATTAAAGGGATGAGCTGGTACCAAACGTGTGTGTGTGTGTGTGTGTGTGTGTGTGTGTGTGTGTGTGTGTGTCTCTGTGTGTGTGTGTGTGTGTGTGTGTGTGTGTGTGTATATGTGTGTGTGTGTGTGTGTGTATGTGTTGTGAATCAGCACCGAGCAGCACAGGGACGTATCATGTACTGAACAGAAGCCCGACTGGCCTTCTTCCAGAGAAACCAGTGTATTTATCAACACACACACACACACACACACACACACACACACACACACACACACACACACACACACACACACACACACACACACACACACACACACAGACACACACACAGACACACACAGTATTAGACACACTCCACACACACACACACACACACACACACACACACACACACACACACACACACAGACACACACACAGACACACACAGTATTAGACACACTCCACACACACACACACACACACACACACACACACACACACACACACACAGACACACACAGTATTCGACACACTCCACACACACACACACACACACACAGTATTAGACACACACCACACACACACACCCAAAGCCAGAAAACAGAGCGCTGCATTTGGCAAAGATTAACAGCATAATGAGGCATGAACGTTTAACTGACACACACACACACACACACACACACACACACACACACACACACACACTGAACATCACGAGTTTCTTCCACTAAAACTCAAGTGGGCTCCATTTTGAAAGGGTTGAAATGTAGTTTTTCCTTCATGGAGTCGTTAGGACGATAAAATGAAAATAAAGAAGAGTGGAACTTTAAACTGACCTTCACTGATTATTCATTTGTTAGTCGGCGTTAGAATCACAGTTTAGATTTTGTGAAAGCTGAGATAAAAACATGTCGACATAAAAAGGCCCAGAGAGAAGCAACGATGACTGAAGCTGAGCACGTTTAGAACAAACCCTGCAGGTTACCACTCAGGCAGGCGTCTGATTGGTTCAAAGGTTTGAAGGACGGTGTATCTCGCTCTCTGTCTCTCACTCTTTTACTGTCTCTCTCTGTCTCTCTGTCTCTCTCTCTCTTTCTCTCTGTCTCTCTGTCTCTCTCTCTCTCTCTCCCTCTCTCTCTCTGTCTCTCTCTCTCTCGCTCTCTCTCTCTGTCTCTCTCTCTCTCTCTCTCTCTGTCTCTCTCTCTCTGTCTCTCTCTCTCTCTCTCTCTGTCTCTCTCTCTCTCTGTCTCTCTCTCTCTCTCTCTCTGTCTCTCTCTCTCTCTCTCTCTGTCTCTCTCTCTCTCTCTGTCTCTCTCTCTCTCTCTCTCTCACTCCCTCTCTCTGTCTCTCTCTCTCTCTCTCTCTCTCTCTCTCTCTCTCTCTCTCTCTCTCTCTGAGTGGATTGTGAGTGGCAGCGTGAGCTTCGTCGTTAGTTTCAAACTTTTGAATGTTTGTGTGTTATTTTTCTTTCTTTGGTTAACATAGTTTGTGTTTAGTAGTTTGTTGTTGTTTAGTTGTTTGTTTACCAGCTCGGCTGGGCAGCATGCCCGTCGTAGACGTGGAGCAGGACTTTGAGAAGCTGACACGCCGACATGCAGTGAAGTTGGTGCCGGCTGTCAGCTGCTCGGTGGAGGAGGCTGGTTTAGCGGTTGGAGAGGTGGTGGGTTACGGCAGCGTGAGGTCTGCCTCCCGCATGAACGGGGCCATTGTTCTTTTTTTAGATAGCACGGCTAAAGTGAACGATGTGGTCGAACAAGGTGTCGTCATTAAGGACACTTTCACCTCTGTTCTCCCCTGATCAACCCGGCTAAAAGAGTCACCATCTCTAACGCCCCCCCGTTCATTAAAAATGAAATGTTAGTAGTAAGAGCTGTGCAGGTATGGGCAGGTAGTGTCCCAGGTGAAGATGGTGTCTCTGGGATGCAGGTCCCCCCTGCTCAAACACGTTGTTTGTCACAGAAGACAAGTTTTCATGGTCATGGAAAAACAACTCGGATGATCTTAATTTGTCTTTTAATTTCAAAGTCGATGGTTTTAATTACATGGTGTTTGCAACATCAGCGACCATGAAGTGCTTTGGGTGTGGTGCAGAGGGACATTTAATCCGCTCAATGCCCGGAAAAAAATGTCATGTGCGGGGAAATACTCAGGCAGCACCGGCTGCTGAGGTCACGGCGGCTGCTGTGACCCCCGGGGCCGTCTGCTGTGACCCCCGGGCCGGCTGCTGTGACTCCCGGGCCGGCTGCGGCTGCAGACGCGGTGCCGGTCGATGCTGCCGCCGCGGAGCTCGGCGGAGCTGTCGCGGTGCTCGGCGGAGCTGAGGCCGCTGTAGCGGGTCCTAGCGGAGCTCTTTCAGACAGAGCTGCTGCTGGGCCTCAGAAAAGTAAAGTGTCTGATGTAGAAGAGCTGTCAGTGGTCAGTGATGAGGGCCAGGTAAAGAACAGGAAACAGGGAGACAAAGAAAAGGAGATAACTGAATGTGACTCAAGTGAGAAAGAAAAAAGTTTGATCAGTGAAAGTCAGGAGGTAAGTCAGGAAAGTAATAATAGTGTGTGTGTTGATTATGTTGAAGATGAGGATATGTCTGATGAAGAGTCATTAAAGATTTCTCAGAAAAGGAAGAGTGAAAGCTTTCAGGGCAGTACTAAAGCCAGTGAAGAAGGACAGAAAGACAGGAGCAGGAAGAGGCAGAGAGTGACAGTGAGCTCATGTCCCACACAAGAAGAAGGTCCAGTCACTTACACCTCAGCTCACATTAAAAAGTTTCTACAGGACACCAAGGGCCCTCAGGCTGCTCAATTTAGAGGATTTCTTTCCAGACCTGAAGTGTTTTGTACGTTCAGCTCGGCCTTTTAACTAGGAGCTCCAGTGCTTTTTGGGGACGACGGCCTCACAGGTCAAGAGATCTGTCGTCTCAAAAAACTGATCGGGAAAGCGAAAGCACAAATCGATGATGATGATGTTTAGACTGTGTCTCATCTCTTTCCTCTTGTTGTGTTTTTATCTTGTTTCTTTTTTAAACTCCTATCTCTCAATGTGTGAATTTAAAATTGGCACCTTAAATTTAAATGGAGCGAGAGATGATGCAAAAAGAGCTGCACTATTTCAACTGATGGAGTTCAAAAAGTTAGATATTTGAATGTTTCAGGAGTCACACAGTGACTCTAAGAACGAGAGTCAGTGGAGGAAGGAGTGGCCTGGGAGGTGATCCTCAGCCATAAGTCCACCTGTAGTGGAGGAGTTGGTTTTTATGTTTTCTAGAGGCTTTCTGCCTGCTTCGTGTGAAGTAGAGAGATCATTGAAGGCTGTTTATTGAAAATTAGAGTGCAGTATGAAAATGTAAAGATGACTCTGATTAATGTGTACGTCCCATGTCACGCTGTGGACAGGTTGGGTGTGTTGAGTGTTTTGTGTGACACTGTTTAAAAGTGCAACACAGGGGAGTATTTATTCTTGGGGGGGGATTTTAACTGTACAGCATACCCAGGTTTAGATAGAAACCACCAAGAGCCTCACAGCGCCTCCTCACACAGACTCAGACAGTTTTTAGAAACACACGAGCTGCTGGATGTGTGGAGGAGTTTTACACCACACACACAGACAGTACACATGGAGTCACTCTGAAGACAATGTTTTATCTCTTTTATTGTTTTAAACACAACATGAATGTTTTTAAAGAGTGTCTTATTGTTCCCTGTAGGCTTCACTGATCACTGTCTCGTTTATTGTTCTGTTTTTATTAAGAATGTCAGACTTCAGAGTGCGTATTGGCATTTTAACACCACACTGCTGCACGATAAAGCTTTTAAGTCTGCACTGGAGTACTTTTGGGTCACTCACAGACAACTTAAGTCTGATTTTAAAACCATTCAGCAGTGGTGGAACTTTGGAAAAAGTCAGATTAAACAGTTGTGTCAGCAGTACACTCGCAATGTCACCAGGGACATTAGCAGATCTTTGAGAGATCTAGAGATTGAAGTGGTAGAACTACAGGGTTTAGTTGATGCCACAGGAAATCAGGGACATTTAGCTTCCCTAAAATCTAAAAAGTCAGCTTTAGCCCACCTGCTGGGCGTTAAAGCACAGGGGGGCTCTGGTCAGGTCTCGGTTCCTGGATGTCACCCAGATGGATGCTCCGTCTCAGTTCTTTTTTGGTCTGGAGAAGAAAAGTGGACAGAAGAAGATCTTTCACTCTGTACGATCCAGCAGTGGACAATCGATCTCAGATTCTGCTGGGATCAGAAAACATGCTGCTGGTTTTTATAAGGATCTGTACACGAGTGAGTTTGTTGATCGTCCAGAGGTGTGTGAGTCTTTCTACACTGGTCTTCCTCAAGTCAGCGCTGAAAACAACACAGAGCTTGAGGCCCAGCTGTCTCTGTCTGAACTCTACTCTGCTGTCATGAGTCTGCAGAATGGAAAAGCTCCAGGTATTGATGGCCTTCCTGTTGACTTTTATAAAGTATTTTGGAGTGTGCTGGGAGAGGATCTCCTGGAGGTTTTAAGAGACAGTTTTGGAGAGGGGTTCGTCTGCCTCTGAGCTGCAGGAGAGCAGTCATCACTCTGCTGCCAAAGAAAGGCGACCTTCAGGATCTAAAGAACTGGAGACCAGTGTCATTACTTTGCACAGACTACAAAATCCTGTCTAAGGTCCTGGCATCCAGACTAAGGCAGGTGATGGGGTCGATCATCCACACAGACCAAGACCTACTGTGTGCCCGGCAGGCTCATCAGTGATAACATCACTCTTATTCGGCACATGTTTTGGGAAGTCTCTGGTCATTGTGTCTGACACTGGTCTGATTTCACTAGACCAGGAAAAGGCTTTTTGATCGGGTTGAACACCAGTATCTATGGCGGACTCTAACCGCTTTTGGGTTCAACCCAGTGTTTCTTAGCTAAGATTCACAGGTTTTGTACCGTGACATTGCGAGTGTGCTAAAGATCAACGGAGGCCTGAGTGCTCCTTTTAGTGTACAGAGGGGGGTGAGGCAGGGCTGCTCATTATCTGGGATGTTATATTCCTTAGCCATCGAACCCCTGCTTCACAGACTGAGGTCAGGTCTCTCTGGTGTTCGTTTTCCTGCCTCAGAAGTCAGTTTTAAATTGTCAGCATATGCTGAGATGTCATTATTTTTGTTAATCAGCAGAGAGATATCGATGTTTTAAAAGAAACTGTGATTTTGTTTGGGTCGATATCTTCTGCCAAAGTGAACTGGCTGAAAAGTGAAGCAGTGATGGTGGGAGAGAAGCTGAGGGGTCGGCTCAGTCTGCCTGGAGGCCTCTTTAGAAGTCAGGAGGTTTTAAATATTTGGGAGTGTTTTTGGGGAATGAAACTTTTGTCAGTAAAACTGGGAGGGTGTTTTAGAAAAAGTAAAAGGACGTCTTGATAAATGGAGGTGGCTGTTGCCAAAGATGTCTTTTAAAGGTCGTGTACTTGTGGCCAATAATCTTGTTTCCTCTGCCCTGTGGCACAGACTGACCTGTATCGACCCTCCGTCCTCTCTCCTGTGGAACATTCAAAGAGTGTTAGTTGATTTCTTTTGGGACAGGTTACACTGGATTCCTCAGAGTGTGCTCTTCCTCCCTAAAGAGGAAGGAGGACATGGACTAGTTCACCTGGCCAGCAGGGGGGCTACTCTCCGCCTGCAGTTCCTCCAGAGACTACTCACTGGGCCTGCAGACCTGGTCTGGAGACCGCTGGCCTGCTGTCTTCTACAGCGGTTTGGAGAAACTGGGGCTGAGCTCGTCTCTGTTTTTAATGGATTTACAGCAAGTGAAACATTTCCTCTGTCACTGGATTTTATCAAAGTGTTTTTAACGTGTGGAGTCTGGTGAACAGGCAGAGACAGGGACACTCCCACTCTTTGTACTGGCTGCTTAAAGAGCCGGTACTGTTTGGAGGTCGTTTTCATCTTCCTGACTGGGCTGGACCGAGCCTGTCCGGAAAGTTCTGCAGTGCCAGGATTTCCACTCTGGAGCAGGTGGTGGAGCTGACGGGACCTCAGCTGGACTGTCCTGCTGGTCTGGCTGCTCGTCTGGGGGTGAGGTCGACCAGAGTCGTTGATCAGTTGCTGAGTCACTGGAGACATCAGCTGACAGGACAAGAGATGTCTCTGATGTCGGACTATGGGGACGGTTCTCTGCTGCCCGACCAAACTGACCCGTTCCTGAGTTCACTCTGTCTGCAGACCTGAAGGACTGTTCTGGTCCTCTACTGGCCAACGCTGCAGGAAAGACTCTTTACAAACTGATTGTTAGACTTTGAAATAAAAAGACACTGAACGCATGCAGTGACACCCCCTGGAGGACTTATTTGGGGCTAGCTCCTGAGTTTAGACCCTCCTGGGAGTCTTTGTACAAACCCCCTTGTGTAAGAGACATGCAGACCTCCAGTGGAGAATCCTGCATGGAATCGTTGCTGTGAAACTCTTTTATCTCTGTTCTTAATATGAATGTTGTTGATCAGTGTCCTTTCTGTGTGCACAGGGAGACGGTGTTTTCACTGTTTTTTACAGTGCAGTCGGCTGAAACCTCTGTTTGACCTTCTGGAGAAGGTTTTTAGTGGTTTTAAAGAGTTTTTTACTAAGCAGGTTTTATATTGTGGTTTTAAATACACTCGACAACACAAAACACAAATGCCAGCTGATAAACTTTGTTCTTGGTCAGGCTAAGATGGCCGTGTACATGAGTAGGAGGAGGAAGACTTTCTAGTCAGTGTGGACTCATGACAGTGTGCTGTGCTCTGTAGAGCACGATCAGTTAGTTCATGGACATGTGCTGATGTAACATCTGTTTATTTTGTGAATGTCTCTCTCTTTCTCTTTCTCTCTCTCTCTCTGTCCTCTCTCTCTCTCTCTCTCTCTGTCTCTCTCTCTTTCTCTTTCTCTCTCGCTCTCTCTTTCTCTCTCTCTTTCTCTTTCCGCCTAGATTAGCCGCCTGCTGCGGAGCCGCGCCTTGCTGCGCCCTGCTGCGCCTGCTGCGCCTGCTGCGCCTGCTGCGGAGCCGCCTGCTGCGCCTGCTGCGCCTGCTGCGCCTGCTGCGCCTGCTGCGGAGCCGCCTGCTGCGCCTGCCTGCGCCTGCTGCGCCTGCTGCGGAGCCGCCTGCTGCGGAGCCGCGCCTGCTGCGCCTGCTGCGCCTGCTGCGCCTGCTGCGCCTGCTGCGGAGCCGCCTGCTGCGCCTGCTGCGCCTGCTGCGGAGCCGCCTGCTGCGGGAGCCGCCTGCTGCAGAGCCGCCT
>NW_027077313.1:5000-31545 GCF_963930695.1 Labrus bergylta | reverse complement strand
GTTCTCTTCAGGTGTAAATGTTGAGTCTGGGGGCTTCTCGTCCTCTTCAGGTGTAAATGTTGAGTCTGGGGACTTCTCGTTCTCTTCTGGTGTAAATGTTGAGTCTGGGGGCTTCTTGTCAAACAGTGAGCAATTTTACATTTAAGGTATTTAAAGGTCAAATCCCCCCCCCCCCAGATGATACTGAAAGTAATCATTGTGCAGCTGCTCTTCTCTCTGATTGGCTCTTTAACGTTCTTTATTATTCTGTGATTTATTCCCCGACATGCTGACTTCTTCTCATATTGATTCTTCAGTCGTGTGGAAAGTTGCACAGAGTACAAACTGAGTCAGTGATTCCACAGCAGCTGAAGTCTGAGTGTGTGATGACAGGCTGCAGAGGGTTACTCTCCTCGTCTGTTTGCTCTCATTCATCTGGATGAATATTTCATATATTGGTTCGTCTCTGTTTGTATTTTTGGTTAATGCAGCACGACCCTGCAGGTTTCGTTCACAGGCAGTGTGAGAAGCGGGAGCGGCTATTTCGGTTCTCCCTTCGCTGCAGCTTAAAGAACGTTTCCTGAATTCAGAGCGAGGAGGAGAAAAGTAGGTCAGAGAAAAACTTTCAGCCGGGAGGAGAGCTTAGGAGGGTTTGAACATATTGAAGTCATTAAGAGAGCTGCTGTGCCACGTCTGAGTCATCTGACTCCTCCCCCTCCTATTGGCTGGATAGACTCCTCCCTCTCCTATTGGCTGGACAGACTCCTCCCTCTCCTATTGGCTGGACAGTGTAAATCCTGATGTAAACCCTTAATCTCTTCCCCTGGATGAGTGTAGAAATGAGCATTCATTATCCTCCCCCCCAGATGCTGAGAAAGCCACCACGGCGAGTTCAGCCAATCAGCTGCTACACAGACGACAGCTGAGGTTAGACAGGAAGTGAGAGAGTCACCTGGCTGTGCTCATAATAGCTGCATTTATATAACTTAATCTGGAGAGTGTTTTGTAATTGACCTGTTTTTTATAAAGAGTAAAGACGAGACACGAGACACGAGACACGAGAGACGAGACACGAGACACGAGAGAGGAGACACGAGAGACGAGAGAGGAGACACGAGAGACGAGACACGAGACACGAGAGGAGAGAGACACGAGAGACGAGAGAGAGACGAGAGAGGAGACACGAGAGACGAGACACGAGACACGAGAGACGAGAGGAGAGAGACACGAGAGACGAGAGACGAGAGAGACACGAGAGACGAGAGAGACACGAGAGACGAGAGAGAGACGAGACACGAGAGACGAGAGAGACACGAGAGACGAGAGAGGAGAGACGAGAGAGGAGACACGAGAGACGAGACACGAGACACGAGAGACGAGAGGAGAGAGACACGAGAGACGAGAGAGGAGAGAGACACGAGACACGAGAGAGGAGAGAGACACGAGAGACGAGAGAGAGACGAGACACGAGAGACACGAGCGACGAGAGAGACACGAGAGACGAGAGACGAGAGAGAGACGAGACACGAGAGACGAGAGATACACGAGAGACACGAGAGACGAGAGAGACACGAGAGACGAGACACGAGAGAGGAGACACGAGAGAGGAGAGACGAGACACGAGAGACGAGACACGAGAGAGGAGACACGAGACACGAGAGACGAGACACGAGAGAGGAGACACGAGAGATGAGACACGAGAGACGAGAGAGACGAGAGAGACGAGAGAGACACGAGAGACGAGAGAGAGAGAGAGAGAGAGACAGAGAGGAGAGGAGACACGAGACGAGTCATAATAGCTGCATTTATATAACTTAATCTGGAGAGTGTTTTGTAGAGTAAACACGAGAGACGAGACACGAGAGGAGAGAGACACGAGAGACGAGAGAGAGACGAGAGAGACACGAGAGACGAGAGAGAGACGAGAGAGACACGAGAGACGAGAGAGACACGAGAGACGAGAGAGAGACAAGAGAGACACGAGAGACGAGAGAGACACGAGATACGAGAGACGAGAGAGACGAGAGAGACACGAGAGAGACACGAGAGACGAGAGAGACGAGAGAGACACGAGAGAGACACGAGAGACGAGAGAGAGACACGAGAGAGAGACGAGAGAGACACGAGAGACGAGAGAGAGACGAGAGAGACACGAGACACGAGAGACGAGAGAGACACGAGAGACGAGAGAGACACGAGAGACGAGAGACGAGAGAGACACGAGAGACGAGAGAGACACGAGAGAGAGACGAGAGACGATCTTCAGAAAAAGAAGATTCATCTTTAAAACCCCGGAGCTTATCTCTGCAGCCGTCAGGAAAAGGTGCTGTGGTCTCACGCAGTCAGAGCGGACGGATCCACTCAACACAAAGATTTATCTAAAGGGACGCTTGAGGTCCGAGAGGTCAAAGGTCACACTGTGAGGGGAAGAACACAGTTTCTGTTAGTTTAAATTCTTCACAGTTATGAAGTTACAATGTGAGAAACCAGTCTGAGGTGAAATGTGAGCACTTCAGGAAAATAAACTCTTCATCAATGGACAAGTATACACACACACACACACACACACACAGAGATGTGTGGTTTCTCGGTTGTGACTCTTAATGTCTGCTTTGTAGTTACTCAGACTAAAACACTTTTTGTCCGTTTAACAAACCCTGTCCTGTGTGGACGTCGCTATCTGAGACGCTTCACATTCTGCTGTAATGAGATCCAGAAGTGTCGAGCTATACCGCGTTCCCGTTTGGGGGGGTCAGCTCCAGCCCCCTGTGACCCCTGTCATTGGGAGAGAGGTGGGGTCACACCAGCCAATCACTTTTATCTGAACCACTTCTCTTGCCCGCTTCCATCGCTGCAACACCTGTTGACCTGATAACTGCTCTCATATCTGACAAACACAGGGGCGTCCAAAAGATACCTTTATCATCTCACTCTCTACACATCTCACTGAACCTTGGACCTTTACTGTAAACATGGATGCTGAACACGGTCATGTTTCTATGGTGAGCATTCCTGACCATTGAAGGTGTTTTTTGGTAATGATTCCAGAAGTCCTGGATGTGACCCGTTTGCTCAGACGAGCTGAGGGCGCGTCTTTCTCTCACAGTGGAGATGATTGGGTGTCCTGCAGTGTGGAGCGGTGTGCTGCAGCTCTCATTTGAATTCCACTTCCTGTTTCTCTCAAAGGCCACGGATCATTCACTGACTACCCTACTCTGTTTTTTTGCACGCATCTGTCCTGCGCCCGCTGGAGTCAGACTCATGCTAACCTGTCCTTTTTCTTGATGACTCTCTAAACACAGAAACAGAATGAAGGTGTTTCCTTCATTCTGTTTCTAGGTCACTGAGATTCTCTCTCTCCTGCATTTTTCATAGATTTCATTTATTATACATAAAAAACTCTTCTGGTTTTCTCTCTCTCTCTCTCTTTCTCTCCCTCTCTCTCTCTCTCTCTCTCTCTCTCTCTCTCTGTCTCTCTCTCTCTCTCTCTCTCTGTCTCTCTCTCTCTCTGTCTCTGTCTCTCTCTCTGTCTCTCTCTCTCTTTCTCTCCCTCTCTCTCTCTCTCTCTCTCTCTGTCTCTCTCTCTCTCTCTGTCTCTCTCTCTCTCTGTCTCTGTCTCTGTCTCTCTCTCTGTCTCTCTGTCTCTCTCTCTCTCTCTGTCTCTCTCTCTCTCTCTCTGTCTCTCTGTCTCTCTCTCTCTCTCTGTCTCTCTCTCTCTCTCTCTGTCTCTGTCTCTCTCTCTCTCTCTCTCTGTCTCTCTGTCTCTCTCTCTCTCTCTATCTCTCTCTCTCTGTCTCTCTCTCACTATCTCTCTCTCTCTCTCTCTCTCTCTCTCTCTCTCTCTGTCTCTCTCTCTGTCTCTCTCTCTCCCTCTCTCTCCCTCTCTCTCTGTCTCTGTGAGACAAAACAAAGAGGGGTGCGGGGGGGGGTGGGGGGGCTTTGTCTCTGAGCCCCAGACGTGTTTGTGCGACTAATGGATCGCTCTATTAATAAAAGATCAACAGTCAATTATCGAGCTGTCAGAGGGACGTTAGGGACGACACAGGGGGCGGGGGGGGGGGGGGGGGGGGGTGTGTGGAGTCAACCGTGAGGATTTCATGGTTGGTGTGTCAGAGGAGGAGGGAGGGTCTGTAACCCACCCATTATCATCTTTTTAGCACATTTTAGAAAAACAACCAAGTTAACCAAAGCCCCGCAGAAATAAAAGCTTGTAAAACTCGGACAGATGTTTAAGAAAATAAAAGACGCAGAACAACAGAGACAGTCAGCAGCTCTTTCCAAAGAAGAGAAAATATAATCAGAGTGAGGAGAAACATCAAGTGGATAAAGCTCGTTCTAAAACGAGGGTGAACCTTGTGTTGTCTTTTACCCGTGGACGTGGAGTAGGTCTACTTCCTGTTGGACAGGAAGGTGACAAACACCAGCGGTTAGCTTGTGCTAGCGTGTGTTAGCTTGCAGTGTAGCTACCTCCTGAAATCTCCAGTCTGAGTGTCATGTGATCACACAAACAGCTGAATGTTTCTCTCTGTCAGACTGATCTGATGTGAGAACGCAGCAGGAAATCCTCCTAACGGGGATCGTCTGGGAGGTTCATGTGTGAACAGGTCAGGAGGATTTCAGGATCTGGAAATGTTCAGGAGGTCAGCGTCACACCTGCTCGTTGTTTCAGTGAGGAACACTCTGATGATGAACACTCTGATGATGAGCACTCTGATGATGAACACTGATGATGAACACTCTGATGATGAACACTCTGATGATGAACACTCTGATGATGAACACTGATGATGAACACTCTGATAAACACTCTGATGATGAGCACTCTGATGATGAACACTGATGATGAACACTCTGATAAACACTCTGATGATGAACACTGATGATGAACACTCTGATAAACACTCTGATGATGAGCACTCTGATGATGAACACTGATGATGAACACTCTGATAAACACTCTGATGAGGAACACTCTGATGATGAACACTGATGATGAACACTGATGATGAACACTCTGATAAACACTCTGATGATGAACACTGATGATGAACACTCTGATGATGAGCACTCTGATGATGAACACTGATGATGAACACTGATGATGAACACTCTGATAAACACTCTGATGATGAGCACTCTGATGATGAACACTCTGATAAACACTCTGATGATGAACACTCTGATGATGAACACTCTGATGATGAACACTGATGATGAACACTCTGATGATGAACACTCTGATGATGAACACTCTGATGATGAACACTGATGATGAACACTCTGATAAACACTCTGATGATGAGCACTCTGATGATGAACACTGATGATGAACACTCTGATAAACACTCTGATGAGGAACACTCTGATGATGAGCACTCTGATGATGAACACTGATGATGAACACTCTGATAAACACTCTGATGATGAACACTCTGATGATGAACACTCTGATGATGAACACTGATGATGAACACTCTGATAAACACTCTGATGATGAGCACTCTGATGATGAACACTGATGATGAACACTCTGATAAACACTCTGATGAGGAACACTCTGATAAACACTCTGATGAGGAACACTCTGATGATGAACACTCTAATGATAAACACTCTGATGATGAACACTCTGATGATGAGCACTCTGATGATGAACACTCTGATGATGAACACTCTGATGATTAACACTCTGATGATAAACACTCTGATGATGAACACTCTGATGATGAACACTCTGATGATTAACACTCTGATGATGAACACTCTGATGATGAACACTAATGATGAAAACTGATGAGGAACACTCGGATGATGAACACTGATGAGGAACACTCTGATGATGAAAACTGATGATGAACACTGATGATGAACACTCTGATGATGAACACTCTGATGATGAACACTCTGATGATGAACACTCTGATGATGAAAACTGATGAGGAACACTCTGATGATGAACACTCTGATGATAAACACTCTGATGAGGAACACTCTGATGATGAACACTCTGATGATAAACACTCTGATGATAAACACTCTGATGATAAACACTCTGATGATGAACACTAATGATGAAAACTGATGAGGAACACTCGGATGATGAACACTGATGAGGAACACTCTGATGATGAAAACTGATGATGAACACTGATGATGAACACTCTGATGATGAACACTCTGATGATGAACACTCTGATGATGAACACTCTGATGATGAACACTCTGATGAGGAACACTCTGATGAGGAACACTCTGATGATGAACACTCTGATGATGAACACTCTGATGATGAAAACTGATGAGGAACACTCTGATGATGAACACTCTGATGATAAACACTCTGATGAGGAACACTCTGGTGATGAACACTCTGATGATAAACACTCTGATGAGGAACACTCTGGTGATGAACTCTGATGATGAACGCTCTGATGATGAACACTCTGATGATGAACACTCTGATGATGAACACTCTGATGATGAACACTGATGATGAACACTCTGATGAGGAATACTCTGATGATGAACACTCTGATGATGAACACTGATGATGAACACTCTGATGATGAACGCTCTGATGATGAACACTCTGATGATGAACACTCTGATGAGGAATACTCTGATGATGAACACTGTGATGATGAGCACTCTGATGATGAACACTCTGATGATGAACACTCTGATGATGAACACTCTGACGAGGAACACTCTGATGAGGAAAACTGATGAGGAACACTCTGATGATAAACACTCTGATGAGGAATACTCTGGTGATGAACACTCTGATGATAAACACTCTGATGAGGAACACTCTGGTGATGAACACTGATGATGAAAACTGATGATGAACACTCTGATGATGAACACTGATGATGAACACTCTGATGAGGAATACTCTGATGATGAACACTCTGATGATGAACACTCTGATGATGAACACTCTGATGATGAACACTCTGATGATGAACACTCTGATGATGAACACTCTGATGAGGAATACTCTGATGATGAACACTCTGATGATGAGCACTCTGATGATGAACAGTCTGATAAACACTCTGATGAGGAACACTCTGATGAGGAACACTGATGATGAACACTCTGATGATGAACACTCTGATGATGAACACTCTGATGATGAACACTCTGATGATGAACACTCTGATGATAAACACTCTGATGATAAACACTCTGATGATGAACACTCTGATGATGAACACTAATGATGAAAACTGATGAGGAACACTCGGATGATGAACACTGATGAGGAACACTCTGATGATGAAAACTGATGATGAACACTGATGATGAACACTCTGATGATGAACACTCTGATGATGAACACTCTGATGATGAACACTCTGATGATGAAAACTGATGAGGAACACTCTGATGATGAACACTCTGATGATAAACACTCTGATGAGGAACACTCTGGTGATGAACACTCTGATGATAAACACTCTGATGAGGAACACTCTGGTGATGAACTCTGATGATGAACTCTGATGATGAACGCTCTGATGATGAACACTCTGATGATGAACACTCTGATGATGAACACTCTGATGATGAACACTGATGATGAACACTCTGATGAGGAATACTCTGATGATGAACACTCTGATGATGAACACTGATGATGAACACTCTGATGATGAACGCTCTGATGATGAACACTCTGATGATGAACACTCTGATGATAAACACTCTGATGATGAACACTCTGATGATGAGCACTCTGATGATGAACACTCTGATGATGAACACTCTGATGATGAACACTCTGACGAGGAACACTCTGATGAGGAAAACTGATGAGGAACACTCTGATGATGAACACTCTGATGATAAACACTCTGATGAGGTACACTCTGGTGATGAACATTCTGATGATAAACACTCTGATGAGGAACACTCTGGTGATGAACACTGATGATGAAAACTGATGATGAACACTCTGATGATGAACACTCTGATGATGAACACTCTGATGATGAACACTCTGATGATGAACACTGATGATGAACACTCTGATGAGGAATACTCTGATGATGAACACTCTGATGATGAACACTGATGATGAACACTCTGATGATGAACACTCTGATGATGAACACTCTGATGATGAACACTCTGATGAGGAATACTCTGATGATGAACACTCTGATGATGAGCACTCTGATGATGAACACTCTGATGATGAACACTCTGATGATGAACACTCTGACGAGGAATACTCTGATGAGGAAAACTGATGAGGAACACTCTGATGATGAACACTCTGATGATAAACACTCTGATGAGGAACACTCTGGTGATGAACATTCTGATGATAAACACTCTGATGATGAACACTCTGGTGATGAACACTGATGATGAAAACTGATGATGAACACTCTGATGATGAACACTCTGATGATGAACACTCTGACGAGGAACACTCTGATGAGGAAAACTGATGAGGAACACTCTGATGATGAACACTCTGATGATAAACACTCTGATGAGGAACACTCTGGTGATGAACACTCTGATGATAAACACTGATGATGAACACTCTGATGATGAACACTCTGATGAGGAACACTCTGATGATGAACACTCTGATGATAAACACTCTGATGATAAACACTCTGATGATAAACACTCTGACGAGGAATACTCTGATGAGGAAAACTGATGAGGAACACTCTGATGATGAACACTCTGATGATAAACACTCTGATGATGAACACTCTGGTGATGAACACTGATGATGAAAACTGATGATGAACACTCTGATGATGAACACTCTGATGATGAACACTCTGACGAGGAACACTCTGATGAGGAAAACTGATGAGGAACACTCTGATGATGAACACTCTGATGATAAACACTCTGATGAGGAACACTCTGGTGATGAACACTCTGATGATAAACACTGATGATGAACACTCTGATGATGAACACTCTGATGAGGAACACTCTGATGATGAACACTCTGATGATAAACACTCTGATGATAAACACTCTGATGATAAACACTCTGATGATGAACACTCTGATGATGAACACTAATGATGAAAACTGATGAGGAACACTCGGATGATGAACACTGATGAGGAACACTCTGATGATGAAAACTGATGATGAACACTGATGATGAACACTCTGATGATGAACACTCTGATGATGAACACTCTGATGATGAACACTCTGATGATGAACACTCTGATGATGAAAACTGATGAGGAACACTCTGATGATGAACACTCTGATGATAAACACTCTGATGATAAACACTCTGGTGATGAACACTCTGATGATAAACACTCTGATGAGGAACACTCTGGTGATGAACTCTGATGATGAACTCTGATGATGAACGCTCTGATGATGAACACTCTGATGATGAACACTCTGATGATGAACACTCTGATGATGAACACTGATGATGAACACTCTGATGAGGAATACTCTGATGATGAACACTCTGATGATGAACACTGATGATGAACACTCTGATGATGAACGCTCTGATGATGAACACTCTGATGATGAACACTCTGATGATAAACACTCTGATGATGAACACTCTGATGATGAGCACTCTGATGATGAACACTCTGATGATGAACACTCTGATGATGAACACTCTGACGAGGAACACTCTGATGAGGAAAACTGATGAGGAACACTCTGATGATGAACACTCTGATGATAAACACTCTGATGAGGAACACTCTGGTGATGAACATTCTGATGATAAACACTCTGATGAGGAACACTCTGGTGATGAACACTGATGATGAAAACTGATGATGAACACTCTGATGATGAACACTCTGATGATGAACACTCTGATGATGAACACTGATGATGAACACTCTGATGAGGAATACTCTGATGATGAACACTCTGATGATGAACACTGATGATGAACACTCTGATGATGAACACTCTGATGATGAACACTCTGATGATGAACACTCTGATGAGGAATACTCTGATGATGAACACTCTGATGAGGAATACTCTGATGATGAACACTCTGATGATGAACACTCTCTGATGATGAACACTCTGATGATGAACACTCTGACGAGGAACACTCTGATGAGGAAAACTGATGAGGAACACTCTGATGATGAACACTCTGATGATAAACACTCTGATGAGGAACACTCTGGTGATGAACACTCTGATGATGAACACTCTGATGAGGAACACTCTGATGATGAACACTCTGATGATAAACACTCTGATGATGAACACTCTGATGATGAACACTCTGATGATGAACACTCTGATGATGAACACTCTGACGAGGAACACTCTGATGAGGAAAACTGATGAGGAACACTCTGATGATGAACACTCTGATGATAAACACTCTGATGAGGAACACTCTGGTGATGAACACTCTGATGATAAACACTGATGATGAACACTCTGATGATGAACACTCTGATGAGGAACACTCTGATGATGAACACTCTGATGATAAACACTCTGATGATAAACACTCTGATGATAAACACTCTGATGATGAACACTCTGATGATGAACACTAATGATGAAAACTGATGAGGAACACTCGGATGATGAACACTGATGAGGAACACTCTGATGATGAACACTAATGATGAACACTGATGATGAACACTCTGATGATGAACACTCTGATGAGGAACACTCTGATGATGAACACTCTGATGATGAACACTCTGATGATGAAAACTGA
The DNA here is from genome assembly GCF_963930695.1 of Labrus bergylta. Taxonomy (NCBI): domain Eukaryota; kingdom Metazoa; phylum Chordata; class Actinopteri; order Labriformes; family Labridae; genus Labrus; species Labrus bergylta. Next base: position 20,837 of record NW_027077313.1, on the reverse strand, counting down.
TGAGGAACACTCTGATGATGAACACTCTGATGATGAACACTCTGATGATGAAAACTGATGAGGAACACTCTGATGATGAACACTCTGATGATAAACACTCTGATGAGGAACACTCTGGTGATGAACACTCTGATGATAAACACTCTGATGAGGAACACTCTGGTGATGAACTCTGATGATGAACTCTGATGATGAACACTCTGATGATGAACACTCTGATGATGAACACTCTGATGATGAACACTGATGATGAACACTCTGATGAGGAATACTCTGATGATGAACACTCTGATGATGAACACTGATGATGAACACTCTGATGATGAACGCTCTGATGATGAACACTCTGATGATGAACACTCTGATGATAAACACTCTGATGAGGAACACTCTGGTGATGAACTCTGATGATGAACTCTGATGATGAACGCTCTGATGATGAACACTCTGATGATGAACACTCTGATGATGAACACTCTGATGATGAACACTGATGATGAACACTCTGATGAGGAATACTCTGATGATGAACACTCTGATGATGAACACTGATGATGAACACTCTGATGATGAACGCTCTGATGATGAACACTCTGATGATGAACACTCTGATGATGAGCACTCTGATGATGAACACTCTGATGATGAACACTCTGATGATGAACACTCTGACGAGGAACACTCTGATGAGGAAAACTGATGAGGAACACTCTGATGATGAACACTCTGATGATAAACACTCTGATGAGGAACACTCTGGTGATGAACATTCTGATGATAAACACTCTGATGAGGAACACTCTGGTGATGAACACTGATGATGAAAACTGATGATGAACACTCTGATGATGAACACTCTGATGATGAACACTCTGATGATGAACACTCTGATGATAAACACTCTGATGATAAACACTCTGATGATGAACACTCTGATGATGAACACTAATGATGAAAACTGATGAGGAACACTCGGATGATGAACACTGATGAGGAACACTCTGATGATGAAAACTGATGATGAACACTGATGATGAACACTCTGATGATGAACACTCTGATGATGAACACTCTGATGATGAACACTCTGATGATGAAAACTGATGAGGAACACTCTGATGATGAACACTCTGATGATAAACACTCTGATGAGGAACACTCTGGTGATGAACACTCTGATGATAAACACTCTGATGAGGAACACTCTGGTGATGAACTCTGATGATGAACTCTGATGATGAACGCTCTGATGATGAACACTCTGATGATGAACACTCTGATGATGAACACTCTGATGATGAACACTGATGATGAACACTCTGATGAGGAATACTCTGATGATGAACACTCTGATGATGAACACTGATGATGAACACTCTGATGATGAACGCTCTGATGATGAACACTCTGATGATGAACACTCTGATGATAAACACTCTGATGATGAACACTCTGATGATGAGCACTCTGATGATGAACACTCTGATGATGAACACTCTGATGATGAACACTCTGACGAGGAACACTCTGATGAGGAAAACTGATGAGGAACACTCTGATGATGAACACTCTGATGATAAACACTCTGATGAGGTACACTCTGGTGATGAACATTCTGATGATAAACACTCTGATGAGGAACACTCTGGTGATGAACACTGATGATGAAAACTGATGATGAACACTCTGATGATGAACACTCTGATGATGAACACTCTGATGATGAACACTCTGATGATGAACACTGATGATGAACACTCTGATGAGGAATACTCTGATGATGAACACTCTGATGATGAACACTGATGATGAACACTCTGATGATGAACACTCTGATGATGAACACTCTGATGATGAACACTCTGATGAGGAATACTCTGATGATGAACACTCTGATGATGAGCACTCTGATGATGAACACTCTGATGATGAACACTCTGATGATGAACACTCTGACGAGGAATACTCTGATGAGGAAAACTGATGAGGAACACTCTGATGATGAACACTCTGATGATAAACACTCTGATGAGGAACACTCTGGTGATGAACATTCTGATGATAAACACTCTGATGATGAACACTCTGGTGATGAACACTGATGATGAAAACTGATGATGAACACTCTGATGATGAACACTCTGATGATGAACACTCTGACGAGGAACACTCTGATGAGGAAAACTGATGAGGAACACTCTGATGATGAACACTCTGATGATAAACACTCTGATGAGGAACACTCTGGTGATGAACACTCTGATGATAAACACTGATGATGAACACTCTGATGATGAACACTCTGATGAGGAACACTCTGATGATGAACACTCTGATGATAAACACTCTGATGATAAACACTCTGATGATAAACACTCTGACGAGGAATACTCTGATGAGGAAAACTGATGAGGAACACTCTGATGATGAACACTCTGATGATAAACACTCTGATGATGAACACTCTGGTGATGAACACTGATGATGAAAACTGATGATGAACACTCTGATGATGAACACTCTGATGATGAACACTCTGACGAGGAACACTCTGATGAGGAAAACTGATGAGGAACACTCTGATGATGAACACTCTGATGATAAACACTCTGATGAGGAACACTCTGGTGATGAACACTCTGATGATAAACACTGATGATGAACACTCTGATGATGAACACTCTGATGAGGAACACTCTGATGATGAACACTCTGATGATAAACACTCTGATGATAAACACTCTGATGATAAACACTCTGATGATGAACACTCTGATGATGAACACTAATGATGAAAACTGATGAGGAACACTCGGATGATGAACACTGATGAGGAACACTCTGATGATGAAAACTGATGATGAACACTGATGATGAACACTCTGATGATGAACACTCTGATGATGAACACTCTGATGATGAACACTCTGATGATGAACACTCTGATGATGAAAACTGATGAGGAACACTCTGATGATGAACACTCTGATGATAAACACTCTGATGATAAACACTCTGGTGATGAACACTCTGATGATAAACACTCTGATGAGGAACACTCTGGTGATGAACTCTGATGATGAACTCTGATGATGAACGCTCTGATGATGAACACTCTGATGATGAACACTCTGATGATGAACACTCTGATGATGAACACTGATGATGAACACTCTGATGAGGAATACTCTGATGATGAACACTCTGATGATGAACACTGATGATGAACACTCTGATGATGAACGCTCTGATGATGAACACTCTGATGATGAACACTCTGATGATAAACACTCTGATGATGAACACTCTGATGATGAGCACTCTGATGATGAACACTCTGATGATGAACACTCTGATGATGAACACTCTGACGAGGAACACTCTGATGAGGAAAACTGATGAGGAACACTCTGATGATGAACACTCTGATGATAAACACTCTGATGAGGAACACTCTGGTGATGAACATTCTGATGATAAACACTCTGATGAGGAACACTCTGGTGATGAACACTGATGATGAAAACTGATGATGAACACTCTGATGATGAACACTCTGATGATGAACACTCTGATGATGAACACTGATGATGAACACTCTGATGAGGAATACTCTGATGATGAACACTCTGATGATGAACACTGATGATGAACACTCTGATGATGAACACTCTGATGATGAACACTCTGATGATGAACACTCTGATGAGGAATACTCTGATGATGAACACTCTGATGAGGAATACTCTGATGATGAACACTCTGATGATGAACACTCTCTGATGATGAACACTCTGATGATGAACACTCTGACGAGGAACACTCTGATGAGGAAAACTGATGAGGAACACTCTGATGATGAACACTCTGATGATAAACACTCTGATGAGGAACACTCTGGTGATGAACACTCTGATGATGAACACTCTGATGAGGAACACTCTGATGATGAACACTCTGATGATAAACACTCTGATGATGAACACTCTGATGATGAACACTCTGATGATGAACACTCTGATGATGAACACTCTGACGAGGAACACTCTGATGAGGAAAACTGATGAGGAACACTCTGATGATGAACACTCTGATGATAAACACTCTGATGAGGAACACTCTGGTGATGAACACTCTGATGATAAACACTGATGATGAACACTCTGATGATGAACACTCTGATGAGGAACACTCTGATGATGAACACTCTGATGATAAACACTCTGATGATAAACACTCTGATGATAAACACTCTGATGATGAACACTCTGATGATGAACACTAATGATGAAAACTGATGAGGAACACTCGGATGATGAACACTGATGAGGAACACTCTGATGATGAACACTAATGATGAACACTGATGATGAACACTCTGATGATGAACACTCTGATGAGGAACACTCTGATGATGAACACTCTGATGATGAACACTCTGATGATGAAAACTGATGAGGAACACTCTGATGATGAACACTCTGATGATAAACACTCTGATGAGGAACACTCTGGTGATGAACACTCTGATGATAAACACTCTGATGAGGAACACTCTGGTGATGAACTCTGATGATGAACTCTGATGATGAACACTCTGATGATGAACACTCTGATGATGAACACTCTGATGATGAACACTGATGATGAACACTCTGATGAGGAATACTCTGATGATGAACACTCTGATGATGAACACTGATGATGAACACTCTGATGATGAACGCTCTGATGATGAACACTCTGATGATGAACACTCTGATGATAAACACTCTGATGAGGAACACTCTGGTGATGAACTCTGATGATGAACTCTGATGATGAACGCTCTGATGATGAACACTCTGATGATGAACACTCTGATGATGAACACTCTGATGATGAACACTGATGATGAACACTCTGATGAGGAATACTCTGATGATGAACACTCTGATGATGAACACTGATGATGAACACTCTGATGATGAACGCTCTGATGATGAACACTCTGATGATGAACACTCTGATGATAAACACTCTGATGATGAACACTCTGATGATGAGCACTCTGATGATGAACACTCTGATGATGAACACTCTGATGATGAACACTCTGACGAGGAACACTCTGATGAGGAAAACTGATGAGGAACACTCTGATGATGAACACTCTGATGATAAACACTCTGATGAGGAACACTCTGGTGATGAACATTCTGATGATAAACACTCTGATGAGGAACACTCTGGTGATGAACACTGATGATGAAAACTGATGATGAACACTCTGATGATGAACACTCTGATGATGAACACTCTGATGAGGAATACTCTGATGATGAACACTCTGATGATGAACACTGATGATGAACACTCTGATGATGAACACTCTGATGATGAACACTCTGATGATGAACACTCTGATGAGGAATACTCTGATGATGAACACTCTGATGAGGAATACTCTGATGATGAACACTCTGATGATGAGCACTCTGATGATGAACACTCTGATGATGAACACTCTGATGATGAACACTCTGACGAGGAATACTCTGATGAGGAAAACTGATGAGGAACACTCTGATGATGAACACTCTGATGATAAACACTCTGATGAGGAACACTCTGGTGATGAACACTCTGATGAGGAATACTCTGATGATGAACACTCTGATGATAAACACTCTGATGAGGAAAACTGATGAGGAACACTCTGATGATGAACACTCTGATGATAAACACTCTGATGAGGAACACTCTGGTGATGAACACTCTGATGATGAACACTCTGATGAGGAATACTCTGATGATGAACACTCTGATGATAAACACTCTGATGATGAACACTCTGATGATGAACACTCTGATGATGAACACTCTGATGATGAACACTCTGACGAGGAACACTCTGATGAGGAAAACTGATGAGGAACACTCTGATGATGAACACTCTGATGATAAACACTCTGATGAGGAACACTCTGGTGATGAACACTCTGATGATGAACACTCTGATGAGGAATACTCTGATGATGAACACTCTGATGATAAACACTCTGATGATGAACACTCTGATGATGAACACTCTGATGATGAACACTCTGATGATGAACACTCTGACGAGGAACACTCTGATGAGGAAAACTGATGAGGAACACTCTGATGATGAACACTCTGATGATAAACACTCTGATGAGGAACACTCTGGTGATGAACACTCTGATGATAAACACTGATGATGAACACTCTGATGATGAACACTCTGATGAGGAGCACTCTGATGATGAACACTCTGATGATAAACACTCTGATGATAAACACTCTGATGATAAACACTCTGATGATGAACACTCTGATGATGAACACTAATGATGAAAACTGATGAGGAACACTCGGATGATGAACACTGATGAGGAACACTCTGATGATGAACACTAATGATGAACACTGATGATGAACACTCTGATGATGAACACTCTGATGAGGAACACTCTGATGATGAACACTCTGATGATGAACACTCTGATGATGAAAACTGATGAGGAACACTCTGATGATGAACACTCTGATGATAAACACTCTGATGAGGAACACTCTGGTGATGAACACTCTGATGATAAACACTCTGATGAGGAACACTCTGGTGATGAACTCTGATGATGAACTCTGATGATGAACGCTCTGATGATGAACACTCTGATGATGAACACTCTGATGATGAACACTCTGATGATGAACACTGATGATGAACACTCTGATGAGGAACACTCTGATGATGAACACTCTGATGATGAACACTCTGATGATGAAAACTGATGAGGAACACTCTGATGATGAACACTCTGATGATAAACACTCTGATGAGGAACACTCTGGTGATGAACACTCTGATGATAAACACTCTGATGAGGAACACTCTGGTGATGAACTCTGATGATGAACTCTGATGATGAACGCTCTGATGATGAACACTCTGATGATGAACACTCTGATGATGAACACTCTGATGATGAACACTGATGATGAACACTCTGATGAGGAATACTCTGATGATGAACACTCTGATGATGAACACTGATGATGAACACTCTGATGATGAACGCTCTGATGATGAACACTCTGATGATGAACACTCTGATGATAAACACTCTGATGAGGAACACTCTGGTGATGAACTCTGATGATGAACTCTGATGATGAACGCTCTGATGATGAACACTCTGATGATGAACACTCTGATGATGAACACTCTGATGATGAACACTGATGATGAACACTCTGATGAGGAATACTCTGATGATGAACACTCTGATGATGAACACTGATGATGAACACTCTGATGATGAACGCTCTGATGATGAACACTCTGATGATGAACACTCTGATGATAAACACTCTGATGATGAACACTCTGATGATGAGCACTCTGATGATGAACACTCTGATGATGAACACTCTGATGATGAACACTCTGACGAGGAACACTCTGATGAGGAAAACTGATGAGGAACACTCTGATGATGAACACTCTGATGATAAACACTCTGATGAGGAACACTCTGGTGATGAACATTCTGATGATAAACACTCTGATGAGGAACACTCTGGTGATGAACACTGATGATGAAAACTGATGATGAACACTCTGATGATGAACACTCTGATGATGAACACTCTGATGATGAACACTCTGATGAGGAATACTCTGATGATGAACACTCTGATGATGAACACTGATGATGAACACTCTGATGATGAACACTCTGATGATGAACACTCTGATGATGAACACTCTGATGAGGAATACTCTGATGATGAACACTCTGATGAGGAATACTCTGATGATGAACACTCTGATGATGAGCACTCTGATGATGAACACTCTGATGATGAACACTCTGATGATGAACACTCTGACGAGGAATACTCTGATGAGGAAAACTGATGAGGAACACTCTGATGATGAACACTCTGATGATAAACACTCTGATGAGGAACACTCTGGTGATGAACACTCTGATGAGGAATACTCTGATGATGAACACTCTGATGATAAACACTCTGATGAGGAAAACTGATGAGGAACACTCTGATGATGAACACTCTGATGATAAACACTCTGATGAGGAACACTCTGGTGATGAACACTCTGATGATGAACACTCTGATGAGGAATACTCTGATGATGAACACTCTGATGATAAACACTCTGATGATGAACACTCTGATGATGAACACTCTGATGATGAACACTCTGATGATGAACACTCTGATGATGAACACTCTGACGAGGAACACTCTGATGAGGAAAACTGATGAGGAACACTCTGATGATGAACACTCTGATGATAAACACTCTGATGAGGAACACTCTGGTGATGAACACTCTGATGATAAACACTGATGATGAACACTCTGATGATGAACACTCTGATGAGGAACACTCTGATGATGAACACTAATGATGAACACTGATGATGAACACTCTGATGATGAACACTCTGATGAGGAACACTCTGATGATGAACACTCTGATGATGAACACTCTGATGATGAAAACTGATGAGGAACACTCTGATGATGAACACTCTGATGATAAACACTCTGATGAGGAACACTCTGGTGATGAACTCTGATGATGAACTCTGATGATGAACGCTCTGATGATGAACACTCTGATGATGAACACTCTGATGATGAACACTGATGAGGAACACTCTGATGATGAACACTCTGATGATGAACACTAATGATGAAAACTGATGAGGAACACTCGGATGATGAACACTGATGAGGAACACTCTGATGATGAAAACTGATGATGAACACTGATGATGAACACTCTGATGATGAACACTCTGATGAGGAACACTCTGATGATGAACACTCTGATGATGAACACTCTGATGATGAAAACTGATGAGGAACACTCTGATGATGAACACTCTGATGATAAACACTCTGATGAGGAACACTCTGGTGATGAACACTCTGATGATAAACACTCTGATGAGGAGCACTCTGGTGATGAACTCTGATGATGAACTCTGATGATGAACGCTCTGATGATGAACACTCTGATGATGAACACTCTGATGATGAACACTCTGATGATGAACACTGATGATGAACACTCTGATGAGGAATACTCTGATGATGAACACTCTGATGATGAACACTGATGATGAACACTCTGATGATGAACGCTCTGATGATGAACACTCTGATGATGAACACTCTGATGATAAACACTCTGATGATGAACACTCTGATGATGAGCACTCTGATGATGAACACTCTGATGATGAACACTCTGATGATGAACACTCTGACGAGGAATACTCTGATGAGGAAAACTGATGAGGAACACTCTGATGATGAACACTCTGATGATAAACACTCTGATGAGGAACACTCTGGTGATGAACATTCTGATGATAAACACTCTGATGATGAACACTCTGGTGATGAACACTGATGATGAAAACTGATGATGAACACTCTGATGATGAACACTCTGATGATGAACACTCTGATGATGAACACTGATGATGAACACTCTGATGAGGAATACTCTGATGATGAACACTCTGATGATGAACACTGATGATGAACACTCTGATGATGAACACTCTGATGATGAACACTCTGATGATGAACACTCTGATGAGGAATACTCTGATGATGAACACTCTGATGAGGAATACTCTGATGATGAACACTCTGATGATGAGCACTCTGATGATGAACACTCTGATGATGAACACTCTGATGATGAACACTCTGACGAGGAATACTCTGATGAGGAAAACTGATGAGGAACACTCTGATGATGAACACTCTGATGATAAACACTCTGATGAGGAACACTCTGGTGATGAACATTCTGATGATAAACACTCTGATGAGGAACACTCTGGTGATGAACACTGATGATGAAAACTGATGATGAACACTCTGATGATGAACACTCTGATGATGAACACTCTGACGAGGGACACTCTGATGAGGAAAACTGATGAGGAACACTCTGATGATGAACACTCTGATGATAAACAGTCTGATGAGGAACACTCTGGTGATGAACACTCTGATGATAAACACTCTGATGAGGAACACTCTGGTGATGAACACTGATGATGAAAACTGATGATGAACACTCTGATGATGAACACTCTGATGATGAACACTGATGATGAACACTCTGATGAGGAATACTCTGATGATGAACACTCTGATGATGAACACTGATGATGAACACTCTGATGATGAACACTCTGATGATGAACACTCTGATGATGAACACTCTGATGAGGAATACTCTGATGATGAACACTCTGATGATGAGCACTCTGATGATGAACACTCTGATAAACACTCTGATGAGGAACACTCTGATGAGGAACACTGATGATGAACACTCTGATGATGAACACTCTGATGAGGAACACTCTGATGATGAACACTCTGATGATGAACGCTCTGATGAGGAACGCTCTGATGATAAACGCTCTGATGAGGAATACTGATGATGAACGCTCTGATGATGAACGCTCTGATGAGGAACGCTCTGATGATAAACGCTCTGATGATGAACACTCTGATGAGGAACACTCTGATGATGAACACTCTGATGATGAACACTCTGATGAGGAACACTCTGATGAACACTCTGATGATGAACACTCTGATGAGGAATACTCTGATGATGAACACTCTGATGATGAGCACTCTGATGATGAACACTCTGATGATGAACACTCTGATGATGAACACTCTGACGAGGAATACTCTGATGAGGAAAACTGATGAGGAACACTCTGATGATGAACACTCTGATGATAAACACTCTGATGAGGAACACTCTGGTGATGAACATTCTGATGATAAACACTCTGATGATGAACACTCTGGTGATGAACACTGATGATGAAAACTGATGATGAACACTCTGATGATGAACACTCTGATGATGAACACTCTGATGATGAACACTGATGATGAACACTCTGATGATAAACACTCTGATGAGGAATACTCTGGTGATGAACATTCTGATGATAAACACTCTGATGAGGAACACTCTGGTGATGAACACTCTGATGATGAACACTGATGATGAACACTCTGATGATAAACACTCTGATGAGGAACACTCTGGTGATGAACACTGATGATGAACACTCTGATGATAAACACTCTGATGAGGAATACTCTGGTGATGAACATTCTGATGATAAACACTCTGATGAGGAACACTCTGGTGATGAACACTCTGATGATGAACACTGATGAGGAACACTCTGATGATGAACACTCTGATGATAAACAGTCTGATGAGGAACACTCTGGTGATGAACACTCTGATGATAAACACTCTGATGAGGAACACTCTGGTGATGAACACTGATGATGAAAACTGATGATGAACACTCTGATGATGAACACTCTGATGATGAACACTCTGACGAGGAACACTCTGATGAGGAAAACTGATGAGGAACACTCTGATGATGAACACTCTGATGATAAACACTCTGATGAGGAACACTCTGGTGATGAACACTCTGATGATAAACACTGATGATGAACACTCTGATGATGAACACTGATGAGGAACACTCTGATGATGAACACTCTGATGATGAACACTAATGATGAAAACTGATGAGGAACACTCGGATGATGAACACTGATGAGGAACACTCTGATGATGAAAACTGATGATGAACACTGATGATGAACACTCTGATGATGAACACTCTGATGAGGAACACTCTGATGATGAACACTCTGATGATGAACACTCTGATGATGAAAACTGATGAGGAACACTCTGATGATGAACACTCTGATGATAAACACTCTGATGAGGAACACTCTGGTGATGAACACTCTGATGATAAACACTCTGATGAGGAGCACTCTGGTGATGAACTCTGATGATGAACTCTGATGATGAACGCTCTGATGATGAACACTCTGATGATGAACACTCTGATGATGAACACTCTGATGATGAACACTGATGATGAACACTCTGATGAGGAATACTCTGATGATGAACACTCTGATGATGAACACTGATGATGAACACTCTGGTGATGAACACTGATGATGAAAACTGATGATGAACACTCTGATGATGAACACTCTGATGATGAACACTCTGATGATGAACACTGATGATGAACACTCTGATGAGGAATACTCTGATGATGAACACTCTGATGATGAACACTGATGATGAACACTCTGATGATGAACACTCTGATGATGAACACTCTGATGATGAACACTCTGATGAGGAATACTCTGATGATGAACACTCTGATGAGGAATACTCTGATGATGAACACTCTGATGATGAGCACTCTGATGATGAACACTCTGATGATGAACACTCTGATGATGAACACTCTGACGAGGAATACTCTGATGAGGAAAACTGATGAGGAACACTCTGATGATGAACACTCTGATGATAAACACTCTGATGAGGAACACTCTGGTGATGAACATTCTGATGATAAACACTCTGATGAGGAACACTCTGGTGATGAACACTGATGATGAAAACTGATGATGAACACTCTGATGATGAACACTCTGATGATGAACACTCTGACGAGGGACACTCTGATGAGGAAAACTGATGAGGAACACTCTGATGATGAACACTCTGATGATAAACAGTCTGATGAGGAACACTCTGGTGATGAACACTCTGATGATAAACACTCTGATGAGGAACACTCTGGTGATGAACACTGATGATGAAAACTGATGATGAACACTCTGATGATGAACACTCTGATGATGAACACTGATGATGAACACTCTGATGAGGAATACTCTGATGATGAACACTCTGATGATGAACACTGATGATGAACACTCTGATGATGAACACTCTGATGATGAACACTCTGATGATGAACACTCTGATGAGGAATACTCTGATGATGAACACTCTGATGATGAGCACTCTGATGATGAACACTCTGATAAACACTCTGATGAGGAACACTCTGATGAGGAACACTGATGATGAACACTCTGATGATGAACACTCTGATGAGGAACACTCTGATGATGAACACTCTGATGATGAACGCTCTGATGAGGAACGCTCTGATGATAAACGCTCTGATGAGGAATACTGATGATGAACGCTCTGATGATGAACGCTCTGATGAGGAACGCTCTGATGATAAACGCTCTGATGATGAACACTCTGATGAGGAACACTCTGATGATGAACACTCTGATGATGAACACTCTGATGAGGAACACTCTGATGAACACTCTGATGATGAACACTCTGATGAGGAATACTCTGATGATGAACACTCTGATGATGAGCACTCTGATGATGAACACTCTGATGATGAACACTCTGATGATGAACACTCTGACGAGGAATACTCTGATGAGGAAAACTGATGAGGAACACTCTGATGATGAACACTCTGATGATAAACACTCTGATGAGGAACACTCTGGTGATGAACATTCTGATGATAAACACTCTGATGATGAACACTCTGGTGATGAACACTGATGATGAAAACTGATGATGAACACTCTGATGATGAACACTCTGATGATGAACACTCTGATGATGAACACTGATGATGAACACTCTGATGATAAACACTCTGATGAGGAATACTCTGGTGATGAACATTCTGATGATAAACACTCTGATGAGGAACACTCTGGTGATGAACACTCTGATGATGAACACTGATGATGAACACTCTGATGATAAACACTCTGATGAGGAACACTCTGGTGATGAACACTGATGATGAACACTCTGATGATAAACACTCTGATGAGGAATACTCTGGTGATGAACATTCTGATGATAAACACTCTGATGAGGAACACTCTGGTGATGAACACTCTGATGATGAACACTGATGAGGAACACTCTGATGATGAACACTCTGATGATAAACAGTCTGATGAGGAACACTCTGGTGATGAACACTCTGATGATAAACACTCTGATGAGGAACACTCTGGTGATGAACACTGATGATGAAAACTGATGATGAACACTCTGATGATGAACACTCTGATGATGAACACTCTGACGAGGAACACTCTGATGAGGAAAACTGATGAGGAACACTCTGATGATGAACACTCTGATGATAAACACTCTGATGAGGAACACTCTGGTGATGAACACTCTGATGATAAACACTGATGATGAACACTCTGATGATGAACACTGATGAGGAACACTCTGATGATGAACACTCTGATGATGAACACTAATGATGAAAACTGATGAGGAACACTCGGATGATGAACACTGATGAGGAACACTCTGATGATGAAAACTGATGATGAACACTGATGATGAACACTCTGATGATGAACACTCTGATGAGGAACACTCTGATGATGAACACTCTGATGATGAACACTCTGATGATGAAAACTGATGAGGAACACTCTGATGATGAACACTCTGATGATAAACACTCTGATGAGGAACACTCTGGTGATGAACACTCTGATGATAAACACTCTGATGAGGAGCACTCTGGTGATGAACTCTGATGATGAACTCTGATGATGAACGCTCTGATGATGAACACTCTGATGATGAACACTCTGATGATGAACACTCTGATGATGAACACTGATGATGAACACTCTGATGAGGAATACTCTGATGATGAACACTCTGATGATGAACACTGATGATGAACACTCTGATGATGAACGCTCTGATGATGAACACTCTGATGATGAACACTCTGATGATAAACACTCTGATGATGAACACTCTGATGATGAGCACTCCGATGATGAACACTCTGATGATGAACACTCTGATGATGAACACTCTGACGAGGAATACTCTGATGAGGAAAACTGATGAGGAACACTCTGATGATGAACACTCTGATGATAAACACTCTGATGAGGAACACTCTGATGATGAACACTCTGATGATAAACACTCTGATGAGGAACACTCTGGTGATGAACATTCTGATGATAAACACTCTGATGATGAACACTCTGGTGATGAACACTGATGATGAAAACTGATGATGAACACTCTGATGATGAACACTCTGATGATGAACACTCTGATGATGAACACTGATGATGAACACTCTGATGAGGAATACTCTGATGATGAACACTCTGATGATGAACACTGATGATGAACACTCTGATGATGAACACTCTGATGATGAACACTCTGATGATGAACACTCTGATGAGGAATACTCTGATGATGAACACTCTGATGAGGAATACTCTGATGATGAACACTCTGATGATGAGCACTCTGATGATGAACACTCTGATGATGAACACTCTGATGATGAACACTCTGACGAGGAATACTCTGATGAGGAAAACTGATGAGGAACACTCTGATGATGAACACTCTGATGATAAACACTCTGATGAGGAACACTCTGGTGATGAACATTCTGATGATAAACACTCTGATGAGGAACACTCTGGTGATGAACACTGATGATGAAAACTGATGATGAACACTCTGATGATGAACACTCTGATGATGAACACTCTGACGAGGAACACTCTGATGAGGAAAACTGATGAGGAACACTCTGATGATGAACACTCTGATGATAAACAGTCTGATGAGGAACACTCTGGTGATGAACACTCTGATGATAAACACTCTGATGAGGAACACTCTGGTGATGAACACTGATGATGAAAACTGATGATGAACACTCTGATGATGAACACTCTGATGATGAACACTGATGATGAACACTCTGATGAGGAATACTCTGATGATGAACACTCTGATGATGAACACTGATGATGAACACTCTG
>NW_027077312.1:37500-39358 GCF_963930695.1 Labrus bergylta | reverse complement strand
GTGTCATGGTGTAGATTTATGTTTTACTGAGTACATTTAAAAGATAGTTTTCACATGCTTCCTCTGTCAAAAATAAATAAAAAGTTGGACACAGAGAAAGTGTCTCCCTGTGTTTCTTCCATCCATCTTTTTTGAATGGGTGTACATGTGACTTCCTGTGCTTCCTCTAGTGGACACTTAAGGAACTGCAGGGTTTTACACTTCCTGTTGGCTTCATTTTTCAACACTGGAGGTTGCTGCTTGGTTCAGATCTAAAGAGAGGATCTATCGTCATCGTCGTGTGTGTTCATCGGTTTCCTGCGAGTCTCGGGTTAACTGTGAATAATAAGTCACACAGAGGCTTCCCTTTAATTTTTTATATGAAGCTGAAAAGCAAACATAACAGGCAGATTACAGAGGATTGTGTTCCTGCTTTTACTCTTCATACTGACCGTCTCTCCTGCCTGCTGACACCTGATTGGTCAAAACTCCTCGGACTACAAACACAAAGCAGAACACTTCACAGTCTGGTCCTTTATGTTCAGATTCCTGTAAATAAATGAAACATTGCAGTCCTATAAACTCTGTCCTGTCTCCTGTCGGCTCCTCTCGTCACCATCGCTGTAATGCAAGGAGCCTGTTGCTAGGCAACAGCAGCGTAGCTGAGCCCTGTGGCGCTAACAGAAACCTCTGAGAGTGATGAGGTCATCGTGGTCACACTGATAACATGGCCACCAACGAACCAAAGACGGAGATGAAACTGAACCTTCAGCACAGAGTGAGACCTCTGTGAGAGTGTTTTATCAGAGATGGGATTAATGATCTTTTCATCAGTTTATTATCTATGTATTTTGGCTTCATGTCGCTGCAGTCCCACAGACTGTAGAATCTGTCTCTCTCAGTGTCTCTCTCAGTGTTTCTCAGTGTCTCTCTCTCAGTGTCTGTCTCAGTGTCTGTCTCAGTGTCTCTCTCAGTGTCTCTCTCTCAGTGTCTCTCTCAGTGTCTCTCAGTGTCTCTCTCTCAGTGTCTCTCTCAGTGTCTCTCTCAGTGTCTCTCTCTCAGTGTCTCTCTCTCAGTGTCTGTCTCAGTGTCTGTCTCAGTGTCTGTCTCAGTGTCTCTCTCTCAGTGTCTGTCTCAGTGTCTGTCTCAGTGTCTCTCTCAGTGTCTCTCTCTCAGTGTCTCTCTCAGTGTCTCTCTCTCAGTGTCTCTCAGTGTCTCTCTCTCAGTGTCTCTCAGTGTCTCTCAGTGTCTCTCTCTCAGTGTCTCTCAGTGTCTCTCTCTCAGTGTCTCTCAGTGTCTCTCTCTCAGCGTCTCTCTCTCGGTGTCTCTCTCTGTGTCTCTCTCTCAGTGTCTCTCAGTGTCTCTCTCTCAGCGTCTCTCTCTCTGTGTCTCTCAGTGTCTCTCTCTCAGTGTCTCTCTCAGTGTCTCTCAGTCTCTCTGTGTCTCTCTCTCAGTGTCTCTCAGTGTCTCTCTCTCAGTGTCTCTCTCAGTCTCTCTCAGTGTCTCTCTCAGTGTCTCTCTCTCAGTGTCTCTCTCAGTGTCTCTCAGTCTCTCTGTGTCTCTCTCTCAGTGTCTCTCAGTGTCTCTCTCTCAGTGTCTCTCTCAGTCTCTCTCAGTGTCTCTCTCAGTGTCTCTCTCAGCGTCTCTCTCTCGGTGTCTCTCAGTGTCTCTCTCTCAGTGTCTCTCTCAGTGTCTCTCACTCTCTCTCTCAGTGTCTCTCTCAGTCTCTCTCTCAGTGTCTCTCAGTGTCTCTCTCTCAGTGTCTCTCAGTGTCTCTCTCTCAGTGTCTCTCTCTCAGTGTCTCTCTCTCAGTGTCTCTCAGTCTCTCTCTCAGTGTCTCTCAGTGTCTCTCAGTGTCTCTCTCTCAGTGTCTCTCTCT
>NW_027077312.1:5000-22500 GCF_963930695.1 Labrus bergylta | reverse complement strand
TGTGTGTGTGTGTGTGTGTGTGTGTGTGTGTGTGTGTGTGTGTGTGTGCAGGTACAGGACCACTAAAGACATCATCCTCCCGTTCAGAGTCATCCCTCTGGTCAGAGAAGTGGGGAGAACCAAACTGGAGGTCAAAGTGGTGATCAAATCCAACTTCAAGTCGTCTCTGCTCGCTCAGAAGATCGAGGTATGGTCTCACACACACACACACACACACACACACACACACACCTGTCAGTTAAGTGTACCTCCCCTCTCCCTTCAGGTCCGGATCCCGACCCCTCTGAACACCAGCGGGGTCCAGCTCATCTGCATGAAGGGAAAAGCCAAATACAAAGCCAGCGAGAATGCCATCGTGTGGAAGTAAGAGTTAAGAGTGTGTGTATTAACTGTGTGTATTAACTGTGTGTATTAACTGTGTGAGTGTGTGTATTAACTGTGTGAGTGTGTGTATTAACTGTGTGAGTGTGTGTATTAACTGTGTGAGTGTGTGTATTAACTGTGTGTATTAACTGTGTGTATTAACTGTGTGAGTGTGTGTATTAACTGTGTGAGTGTGTGTATTAACTGTGTGTATTAACTGTGTGAGTGTGTGTATTAACTGTGTGAGTGTGTGTATTAACTGTGTGTATTAACTGTGTGAGTGTGTGTATTAACTGTGTGTATTAACTGTGTGAGTGTGTGTATTAACTGTGTGAGTGTGTGTATTAACTGTGTGTATTAACTGTGTGAGTGTGTGTATTAACTGTGTGAGTGTGTGTATTAACTGTGTGTATTAACTGTGTGAGTGTGTGTATTAACTGTGTGTATTAACTGTGATTGTGTGTATTAACTGTGTGTGATGTGTGTTGTGTGTATTAACTGTGTGAGTGTGTGTATTAACTGTGTGTATTAACTGTGTGAGTGTGTGTATTAACTGTGTGTGTTGTGTGTATTAACTGTGTATTAACTGTGTGTGATGTGTATTGTGTGTATTAACTGTGTGTGTTGTGTGTATTAACTGTGTGTATTAACTGTGTGTATTAACTGTGATTGTGTGTATTAACTGTGTGTGATGTGTGTTGTGTATTAACTGTGTGAGTGTGTGTATTAACTGTGTGTATTAACTGTGTGTATTAACTGTGTGAGTGTGTGTATTAACTGTGTGTGTTGTGTGTATTAACTGTGTATTAACTGTGTGTGATGTGTATTGTGTGTATTAACTGTGTGTGTTGTGTGTATTAACTGTGTGTATTAACTGTGTGTGTTGTGTGTATTAACTGTGTGTGTTGTGTATTGTGTGTATTAACTGTGTGTGATGTGTATTGTGTGTATTAACTGTGTGTGTTGTGTGTATTAACTGTGTGTATTAACTGTGTGTGTTGTGTATTGTGTGTATTAACTGTGTGTATTAACTGTGTGTGTTGTGTATTGTGTGTTGTGTGTATTAACTGTGTGAGTGTGTGTATTAACTGTGTGTTGTGTGTATTAACTGTGTGAGTGTGTGTATTAACTGTGTGTGATGTGTATTGAGTGTATTAACTGTGTGTGTTGTGTGTATTAACTGTGTGTATTAACTGTGTGTATTAACTGTGTGTGTTGTGTGTATTAACTGTGTGTATTAACTGTGTATTAACTGTGTGTGTTGTGTGTATTAACTGTGTGTGTTGTGTGTATTAACTGTGTGTATTGTGTGTATTAACTGTGTGTGTTGTGTATTGTGTGTATTAACTGTGTGTGTTGTGTGTATTAATTGTGTGTATTAACTGTGTGTGTTGTGTGTATTAACTGTGTGTATTGTGTGTATTAACTGTGTGTGTTGTGTATTGTGTGTATTAACTGTGTGTATTAACTGTGTGTGTTGTGTGTATTAACTGTGTGTGTTGTGTATTGTGTATATTAACTGTGTATTAATTGTGTGTATTTTTTGTATTAACTGTGTGTATTGTGTGTATTAACTGTGTGTGTTGTGTATTGTGTGTATTAACTGTGTGTGTTAACTGTGTGTATTAACTGTGTGTGTTAACTGTGTGTATTAACTGTGTGTATTAACTGTGTGTATTAACTGTGTGTGTTGTGTATTGTGTGTATTGACTGTGTGTGTTGTGTATTGTGTGTATTAACTGTGTGTATTAACTGTGTGTATTAACTGTGTGTGTTGTGTGTATTAACTGTGTGTGTGTGTGTGTGTGTGTGTGTGTATTGTGTTTATTAACTGTGTGTATTAACTGTGTGTGTTGTGTGTATTAACTGTGTGTGTGTGTGTGTGTGGAGGATAAAGCGCATGGCGGGGATGAAGGAGTCTCAGATCAGCGCAGAGATCGAGCTGCTGCCGACCAACGATAAGAAGTGGGCTCGACCTCCGATCTCCATGAACTTCGAGGTGAGAGTCAGCTGATCAGACCAATATAAACGATATCAGACCGATATAAACAATATCAGACCGATATAAACGGGATCAGATCGATATAAACGATACCAGACCGATATAAACGATACCAGACCGATATAAACGATATCAGATCGATATAAACGATATCAGATCGATATAATCGGTATCAGATCGATATAAACGATACCAGACCGATATAAACGATATCAGATCGATATAATCGGTATCAGATCGATATAAACGATATCAGACCGATATAAACGGTATCAGACCAATATAAACAATATCAGACCGATATAAACAATATCAGGCCGATACGAACGATATCAGACCGATATAAACGATATCAGACCGATATAAACGGTATCAGACCAATATAAACAATATCAGACCGATATAAACAATATCAGGCCGATACGAACGATATCAGACCGATATAAACGATATCAGACCGATATAAACGGTATCAGACCGATATAAACGATATCAGACCGATATAAACAATATCAGACCAATATAAACAATATCAGACCAATTTAAACGGTATCAGACCAATATAAACGATATCAGACCAATATAAATGATATCAGACCATTATAAACAATATCAGACCGATATCAGACCAATATAAACGATATCAGACCGATATCAGACCAATATCAACGATATCAGACCGATATAAACGATATCAGACCGATATAAACGATATCAGACCGATATAAACGGTATCAGACCGATATAAACGATGTCAGACCGATATTAGACCAATATCAACGATATCAGACTGATATAAACGATATCAGACCGATATAAATGATATCAGACCGATATAAACGGTATCAGACTGATATGAACGGTATCAGACCGATATCAGACCAATATAAACGATATCAGACCAATATAAACGATATCAGATGATATAAACGATATCAGACCAATATAAACGATATCAGACCGATATAAACAATATCAGACGATATATTTGACTGTTTAAATTTGATTACATAATTATCACAGTATCATTTAGTTTTTAATAAACTTTCAGCTGTTTCAGAATCTTCATCACTGAATCCTTTTACAAGTTTCATATTTCATTCTGATCAATCAATCAATCAGTCAATCAATTTTTATTTGTATAGCGTCAACTCATAACAAGTGTTATCTCAAGACACTTTACAAAAAGCAGGTAAAAGACCTTACTCATTGTTATGTTACAAAAAGCAGGTAAAAGACCTTACTCATTGTTATGTTACAAAAAGCAGGTAAAAGACCTTACTCATTGTTATGTTACAAAAAGCAGGTAAAAGACCTTACTTATTGTTATGTTACAAAAAGCAGGTAAAAGACCTTACTCATTGTTATGTTACAAAAAGCAGGTAGAAGACCTTACTCATTGTTATGTTACAAAAAGCAGGTAAAAGACCTTACTTATTGTTATGTTACAAAAAGCAGGTAAAATACCTTACTTATTGTTATGTTACAAAAAGCAGGTAAAAGACCTTACTCATTGTTATGTTACAAAAAGCAGGTAAAAGACCTTACTCATTGTTATGTTACAAAAAGCAGGTAAAAGACCTTACTCATTGTTATGTTACAAAAAGCAGGTAAAAGACCTTACTCATTGTTATGTTACAAAAAGCAGGTAAAAGACCTTACTCATTGTATCATTAACATGTACAAACTGTCTCTTTCTCTCTCTCTGTCTCTCTCTCTTTCAGGTGCCGTTCGCTCCATCCGGTCTGAAGGTTCGTTATCTGAAGGTGTTTGAGCCGAAGTTGAACTATAGTGATCATGATGTCATTAAATGGGTTCGTTACATTGGACGGAGTGGCATCTATGAGACCCGCTGCTGACCCCGCCCCCAGCCTGTGACATCACCTTGTGTGTGTGTGTGTGTGTGTGTGTGTGTGTGTGTGTGTGTGTGTGTGTGTGTGTGTGTGTGTGTGTGTGTGTGTGTGTGTGTGTGTGTGTGTGTGTGTGTGTGTGTGTGTGTGTGTGATGTGTTAAACATTCCTGCTGTTTGAAGACGTCTCTCTGAACATTGTGATAAACTCCTACATTTCCCATAATGCACCTTGATGGTGACTTCCCCCTCCAGTTAATGTAACCAGACTGTACATGTTGGTGTTGTGGTCTTATGACATCACAGTGACATCATCGGGCCATGATGACATCATACAGCACCTGGACATCAGATTACCCAGCATGCATCAGTGTGTGTGTGTTGTCGGATTGTGTGTCTTTTTAATAAAACCTACAGACTGATTCTGATTGGCTCTTGTTTTTTTTTACGGTCTCTCTGCTCCTAATGATGACGTTCAGTTTGTACCCAGGTCATACTCTGTCCACAGGGGGCGCTACAGGCTGAGAGCTCACCTTCAAATGAGGGGAGAAACAACAAGTTTAAAATGATTCATTAACAAACTAAAGACCAAACTTCTATAAAACACAAAACAAAAGAGAAGACAATCTAAGGTCACAGACTAACAAACAATAAGCTAACAATAAGCTAACAATAAGCTAACAATAAGCAAACAGTAAGCTAACAGTAAGCAAACAGTAAGCAAACAGTAAGCAAACAATAAGCTAACAATAAGCTAACAATAAGCTAACAATAAGCAAACAATAAGCAAACAGTAAGCAAACAATAAGCAAACAGTAAGCAAACAATAAGCTAACAATAAGCTAACAATAAGCAAACAATAAGCAAACAATAAGCAAACAATAAGCAAACAATAAGCTAACAATAAGCTAACAATAAGCTAACAATAAGCAAACAATAAGCAAACAATAAGCAAACAGTAAGCAAACAGTAAGCAAACAATAAGCTAACAATAAGCTAACAATAAGCAAACAATAAGCAAACAATAAGCAAACAGTAAGCAAACAATATGCTAACAATAAGCAAACAATACGCAAACAGTAAGCAAACAGTAAGCAAACAATATGCTAACAATAAGCAAACAATACGCAAACAGTAAGCAAACAGTAAGCAAACAGTAAGCAAACAGTAAGCAAACAGTAAGCAAACAATAAGCAAACAGTAAGCAAACAATACGCAAACAGTAAGCAAACAGTAAGCAAACAATATGCTAACAATAAGCAAACAATACGCAAACAGTAAGCAAACAGTAAGCAAACAGTAAGCAAACAATAAGCAAACAATAAGCAAACAGTAAGCAAACAGTAAGCAAACAGTAAGCAAACAATAAGCAAACAGTAAGCAAACAATAAGCAAACAATAAGCAAACAGTAAGCAAACAGTAAGCAAACAATAAGCAAACAGTAAGCAAACAGTAAGCAAACAGTAAGCAAACAGTAAGCAAACAATAAGCAAACAATAAGCAAACAGTAAGCAAACAGTAAGCAAACAGTAAGCAAACAATACGCAAACAGTAAGCAAACAGTAAGCAAACAATATGCTAACAATAAGCAAACAATACGCAAACAGTAAGCAAACAGTAAGCAAACAATAAGCAAACAATAAGCTAACAATAAGCAAACAATAAGCAAACAATAAGCAAACAATATGCAAACAATATGCTAACAATAAGCTAACAATAAGCAAACAATAAGCAAACAATAAGCAAACAATAAGCTAACAATAAGCAAACAATATGCAAACAATATGCTAACAATAAGCTAACAATAAGCAAACAGTAAGCAAACAGTAAGCAAACAATAAGCAAACAATATGCAAACAATATGCTAACAATAAGCTAACAATAAGCTAACAATAAGCAAACAATAAGCAAACAATAAGCAAACAATAAGCAAACAATATGCTAACAATAAGCAAACAATAAGCAAACAATATGCAAACAATATGCAAACAGTAAGCAAACAATAAGCAAACAGTAAGCAAACAGTAAGCAAACAATATGCTAACAATAAGCAAACAATAAGCAAACAGTAAGCAAACAGTAAGCAAACAGTAAGCAAACAATATGCAAACAATAAGCAAACAATAAGCAAACAGTAAGCAAACAGTAAGCAAACAGTAAGCAAACAGTAAGCAAACAGTAAGCAAACAGTAAGCAAACAGTAAGCAAACAATAAGCTAACAATAAGCAAACAATAAGCAAACAGTAAGCAAACAGTAAGCAAACAGTAAGCAAACAGTAAGCAAACAATAAGCTAACAGTAAGCAAACAGTAAGCAAACAGTAAGCAAACAATAAGCTAACAATAAGCAAACAATAAGCAAACAGTAAGCAAACAGTAAGCAAACAGTAAGCAAACAGTAAGCAAACAATAAGCTAACAATAAGCAAACAATAAGCAAACAGTAAGCAAACAGTAAGCAAACAGTAAGCAAACAGTAAGCAAACAGTAAGCAAACAATAAGCAAACAATATGCTAACAATAAGCTAACAATATGCTAACAATAAGCAAACAATAAGCAAACAATATGCTAACAATAAGCTAACAATATGCTAACAATAAGCAAACAGTAAGCAAACAGTAAGCAAACAATAAGCTAACAATATGCTAACAATAAGCTAACAATATGCTAACAATAAGCTAACAATATGCTAACAATAAGCAAACAGTAAGCAAACAGTAAGCAAACAGTAAGCAAACAATAAGCTAACAGTAAGCAAAAAGTAAGCAACGACGAGTGGACAGGAAAGGGCCGACGTCTTGGCCTAAGTATCGGGGCTAAGTAGCCGCTGAGCCGTTCAGGATTCTCAATGATCAGCACGTTGTGAATCATCTTGAATGTTCTCCTCTGGTAATTGTGCAGTTTAGACGCCGCCCTCTCTCTTTCACTCGCAGCAGCTTTAGGTTCAAATGTGACTGAAGACATTAAAGGGGATTGTTTTGTTATAAAAGACGTGGGATTGAAAAGTGTCAAAGTATCCAAAACAATAAGCTAACAATAAGCAAACAATAAGCTAACAATAAGCAAACAGTAAGCTAACAGTAAGCAAACAGTGAGCAAACAATAAGCAAACAATAAGCAAACAGTAAGCAAACAGTAAGCAAACAGTAAGCAAACAGTAAGCAAACAGTAAGCAAACAATAAGCAAACAGTAAGCAAACAGTAAGCTAACAATAAGCTAACAATAAGCAAACAATAAGCTAACAATAAGCAAACAGTAAGCAAACAATATGCTAACAATAAGCAAACAGTAAGCAAACAATAAGCAAACAATATGCTAACAATAAGCTAACAATATGCTAACAATAAGCAAACAATAAGCAAACAATATGCTAACAATAAGCTAACAATATGCTAACAATAAGCAAACAGTAAGCAAACAATAAGCAAACAATATGCTAACAATAAGCTAACAATATGCTAACAATAAGCAAACAGTAAGCAAACAATAAGCAAACAATATGCAAACAATATGCTAACAATAAGCAAACAGTAAGCAAACAATAAGCAAACAATATGCTAACAATAAGCAAACAGTAAGCAAACAATAAGCAAACAATATGCTAACAGTAAGCAAACAGTAAGCAAACAGTAAGCTAACAGTAAGCAAACAGTAAGCAAACAGGAAGCAAACAATGAGCAAACAATATGCTAACAATAAGCAAACAGTAAGCAAACAATAAGCAAACAATATGCTAACAGTAAGCAAACAATAAGCAAACAGTAAGCAAACAGTAAGCTAACAGTAAGCAAACAGTAAGCAAACAGTAAGCAAACAGTAAGCAAACAATAAGCTAACAGTAAGCTAACAATAAGCAAACAGTAAGCAAACAGTAAGCTAACAATAAGCAAACAATAAGCAAACAATATGCTAACAATAAGCAAACAGTAAGCAAACAATAAGCAAACAATATGCTAACAGTAAGCAAACAATAAGCAAACAGTAAGCAAACAGTAAGCTAACAGTAAGCAAACAGTAAGCAAACAGGAAGCAAACAATAAGCTAACAGTAAGCAAACAGTAAGCAAACAGTAAGCAAACAGTAAGCAAACAGTAAGCAAACAGGAAGCAAACAATAAGCAAACAGTAAGCAAACAATATGCTAACAGTAAGCAAACAGTAAGCAAACAATAAGCTAACAGTAAGCAAACAGTAAGCAAACAGGAAGCAAACAATGAGCAAACAGTAAGCAAACAGTAAGCAAACAGGAAGCAAACAATAAGCTAACAGTAAGCAAACAGTAAGCAAACAGTAAGCAAACAGTAAGCAAACAATAAGCAAACAGGAAGCAAACAATGAGCAAACAGTAAGCAAACAGTAAGCAAACAATAAGCTAACAGTAAGCAAACAGTAAGCAAACAGGAAGCAAACAATGAGCAAACAGTAAGCAAACAGTAAGCAAACAGGAAGCAAACAATAAGCTAACAGTAAGCAAACAGTAAGCAAACAGGAAGCAAACAATGAGCAAACAGTAAGCAAACAGTAAGCAAACAATATGCTAACAGTAAGCAAACAGTAAGCAAACAATAAGCTAACAGTAAGCAAACAGTAAGCAAACAGGAAGCAAACAATGAGCAAACACTAAGCAAACAGTAAGCAAACAATAAGCAAACAGTAAGCAAACAATAAGCAAACAATAAGCAAACAATGAGCAAACAGTAAGCAAACAGTAAGCAAACAGTAAGCAAACAGGAAGCAAACAATGAGCAAACAGTAAGCAAACAGTAAGCAAACAATATGCTAACAGTAAGCAAACAGTAAGCAAACAATAAGCTAACAGTAAGCAAACAGTAAGCAAACAGGAAGCAAACAATGAGCAAACAGTAAGCAAACAGTAAGCAAACAATAAGCAAACAGTAAGCAAACAATAAGCAAACAATAAGCAAACAATGAGCAAACAGTAAGCAAACAGTAAGCAAACAGTAAGCAAACAATGAGCAAACAATAAGCAAACAATAAGCTAACAATAAGCAAACAATAAGCTAACAATAAGCAAACAATAAGCAAACAATAAGCAAACAGTAAGCAAACAATGAGCAAACAATAAGCAAACAATAAGCTAACAATAAGCAAACAATAAGCAAACAATAAGCAAACAATATGCTAACAATAAGCAAACAATATGCTAACAATAAGCAAACAATATGCTAACAATAAGCAAACAATATGCTAACAATAAGCAAACAGTAAGCAAACAATAAGCAAACAATAAGCAAACAATAAGCAAACAATAAGCAAACAATATGCTAACAATAAGCAAACAGTAAGCAAACAATAAGCAAACAGTAAGCAAACAGTAAGCGAACAGTAAGCAAACAATAAGCAAACAATAAGCAAACAATATGCTAACAGTAAGCTAACAATAAGCAAACAATAAGCAAACAATAAGCAAACAATAAGCAAACAGTAAGCAAACAGTAAGCAAACAATAAGCAAACAATAAGCAAACAGTAAGCAAACAGTAAGCAAACAGTGAGCAAACAATAAGCAAACAATAAGCAAACAATAAGCAAACAGTAAGCAAACAATAAGCTAACAGTAAGCAAACAGTAAGCAAACAGTAAGCAAACAATAAGCAAACAATAAGCAAACAGTAAGCAAACAATAAGCAAACAGTAAGCAAACAATAAGCAAACAATAAGCAAACAGTAAGCAAACAGTAAGCAAACAATAAGCAAACAATAAGCAAACAGTAAGCAAACAGTAAGCAAACAGTGAGCAAACAATAAGCAAACAATAAGCAAACAATAAGCAAACAATAAGCAAACAATAAGCAAACAGTAAGCAAACAGTAAGCAAACAATAAGCAAACAATAAGCAAACAGTAAGCAAACAGTAAGCAAACAGTGAGCAAACAATAAGCAAACAATAAGCAAACAATAAGCAAACAGTAAGCAAACAATAAGCTAACAGTAAGCAAACAGTAAGCAAACAGTAAGCAAACAATAAGCAAACAATAAGCAAACAGTAAGCAAACAGTAAGCAAACAGTAAGCAAACAGTAAGCAAACAATAAGCAAACAATAAGCAAACAGTAAGCAAACAATAAGCAAACAGTAAGCAAACAGTAAGCAAACAGTAAGCAAACAGTAAGCAAACAATAAGCAAACAGTAAGCAAACAGTAAGCAAACAGTAAGCAAACAGTAAGCAAACAGTAAGCAAACAGTAAGCAAACAGTAAGCAAACAGTAAGCAAACAATAAGCAAACAATAAGCAAACAGTAAGCAAACAATAAGCAAACAGTAAGCAAACAGTAAGCAAACAGTAAGCAAACAGTAAGCAAACAATAAGCAAACAATAAGCAAACAGTAAGCAAACAATAAGCAAACAATAAGCAAACAATAAGCAAACAGTAAGCAAACAGTAAGCAAACAATAAGCTAACAATAAGCAAACAGTAAGCAAACAATAAGCAAACAATAAGCAAACAGTAAGCAAACAGTAAGCAAACAATAAGCAAACAATAAGCAAACAGTAAGCAAACAGTAAGCAAACAATAAGCTAACAATAAGCAAACAGTAAGCAAACAATAAGCAAACAATAAGCAAACAGTAAGCAAACAGTAAGCAAACAATAAGCAAACAATAAGCAAACAGTAAGCAAACAGTAAGCAAACAATAAGCAAACAATAAGCAAACAATATGCTAACAATAAGCAAACAATAAGCAAACAATAAGCAAACAATAAGCAAACAATATGCTAACAATAAGCAAACAGTAAGCTAACAATAAGCAAACAGTAAGCTAACAGTAAGCAAACAGTAAGCAAACAGTAAGCAAACAGTAAGCAAACAATAAGCAAACAATAAGCTAACAATAAGCAAACAGTAAGCAAACAGTAAGCAAACAATAAGCAAACAGTAAGCAAACAGTAAGCAAACAATAAGCTAACAATAAGCAAACAATATGCTAACAATAAGCAAACAATAAGCAAACAATAAGCAAACAATAAGCTAACAATAAGCAAAAAATAAGCTAACAATAAGCAAACAGTAAGCAAACAGTAAGCAAACAATAAGCAAACAATAAGCAAACAATAAGCAAACAATAAGCAAAAAATAAGCTAACAATAAGCAAACAATAAGCAAACAGTAAGCAAACAATAAGCAAACAATAAGCTAACAGTAAGCAAACAATAAGCAAACAATAAGCTAACAGTAAGCAAACAATAAGCAAACAATAAGCAAACAATAAGCTAACAGTAAGCAAACAATAAGCAAACAATAAGCTAACAGTAAGCAAACAATAAGCAAACAATAAGCAAACAATAAGCTAACAGTAAGCAAACAATAAGCAAACAATAAGCAAACAATAAGCTAACAGTAAGCAAACAATAAGCAAACAATAAGCTAACAGTAAGCAAACAATAAGCAAACAATAAGCTAACAGTAAGCAAACAATAAGCAAACAATAAGCAAACAATAAGCTAACAGTAAGCAAACAATAAGCAAACAATAAGCAAACAATAAGCAAACAATAAGCAAACAATAAGCTAACAGTAAGCAAACAATAAGCTAACAGTAAGCAAACAATAAGCAAACAATAAGCTAACAGTAAGCAAACAATAAGCAAACAATAAGCAAACAATAAGCTAACAGTAAGCAAACAATAAGCAAACAATAAGCTAACAGTAAGCAAACAATAAGCAAACAATAAGCTAACAGTAAGCAAACAATAAGCAAACAATAAGCAAACAATAAGCTAACAGTAAGCAAACAATAAGCAAACAATAAGCAAACAATAAGCAAACAATAAGCTAACAATAAGCAAACAATAAGCTAACAGTAAGCAAACAATAAGCAAACAATAAGCAAACAATAAGCAAACAATAAGCAAACAATAAGCTAACAATAAGCAAAAAATAAGCTAACAGTAAGCAAACAGTAAGCAAACAGTAAGCAAACAATAAGCAAACAATAAGCAAACAATAAGCAAACAATAAGCAAAAAATAAGCTAACAATAAGCAAACAATAAGCAAACAGTAAGCAAACAATAAGCAAACAATAAGCTAACAGTAAGCAAACAATAAGCAAACAGTAAGCAAACAGTAAGCAAACAGTAAGCTAACAATAAGCAAACAATATGCGAACAATAAGCTAACAATAAGCAAACAATAAGCTAACAGTAAGCAAACAGTAAGCAAACAGTAAGCTAACAATAAGCAAACAATAAGCTAACAATAAGCTAACAATAAGCAAACAATAAGCAAACAGTAAGCAAACAATAAGCAAACAATAAGCAAACAATAAGCAAACAATAAGCAAACAGTAAGCAAACAATAAGCAAACAATAAGCAAACAATAAGCAAACAGTAAGCAAACAATAAGCAAACAATAAGCTAACAATAAGCTAACAATAAGCAAACAATAAGCAAACAGTAAGCAAACAATAAGCAAACAATAAGCAAACAGTAAGCAAACAGTAAGCAAACAGTAAGCTAACAATAAGCAAACAATAAGCAAACAATAAGCAAACAATAAGCAAACAATAAGCTAACAATAAGCAAACAATAAGCAAACAGTAAGCAAACAATATGCTAACAATAAGCTAACAATAAGCTAACAATAAGCAAACAATAAGCAAACAATATGCTAACAATAAGCAAACAGTAAGCAAACAGTAAGCAAACAGTAAGCAAACAGTAAGCTAACAATAAGCAAACAGTAAGCAAACAGTAAGCAAACAGTAAGCTAACAATAAGCAAACAATAAGCAAACAATAAGCAAACAATAAGCAAACAATAAGCAAACAATAAGCTAACAATAAGCAAACAATAAGCAAACAGTAAGCAAACAATATGCTAACAATAAGCTAACAATATGCTAACAATAAGCTAACAATAAGCTAACAATAAGCAAACAATATGCCAACAATAAGCAAACAATAAGCAAACAATAAGCAAACAATATGCTAACAATAAGCTAACAATAAGCAAACAATAAGCAAACAATATGCTAACAATAAGCTAACAATAAGCTAACAATAAGCAAACAATATGCTAACAATAAGCTAACAATAAGCAAACAATAAGCAAACAATATGCTAACAATAAGCTAACAATAAGCTAACAATAAGCAAACAATAAGCAAACAATAAGCAAACAATAAGCAAACAATAAGCAAACAATATGCTAACAATAAGCTAACAATAAGCTAACAATAAGCAAACAATAAGCAAACAATAAGCAAACAATAAGCAAACAATATGCTAACAATAAGCAAACAGTAAGCAAACAGTAAGCAAACAATATGCTAACAATAAGCAAACAATAAGCAAACAATATGCTAACAATAAGCAAACAGTAAGCAAACAGTAAGCAAACAATATGCTAACAATAAGCAAACAATAAGCAAACAATAAGCTAACAATAAGCTAACAATAAGCAAACAATAAGCTAACAATAAGCAAACAATAAGCAAACAATAAGCAAACAATAAGCAAACAGTAAGCAAACAATATGCTAACAATAAGCAAACAATAAGCAAACAGTAAGCAAACAATAAGCAAACAGTAAGCAAACAGTAAGCAAACAGTAAGCTAACAATAAGCAAACAATAAGCAAACAATAAGCAAACAATAAGCAAACAATAAGCAAACAATAAGCTAACAATAAGCAAACAATAAGCAAACAATAAGCAAACAATAAGCAAACAGTAAGCAAACAGTAAGCAAACAGTAAGCAAACAGTAAGCTAACAATAAGCAAACAATAAGCAAACAAAAAGCAAACAATAAGCAAACAATAAGCAAACAATATGCTAACAATAAGCAAACAATAAGCAAACAATAAGCAAACAATAAGCAAACAATAAGCAAACAATAAGCAAACAATAAGCAAACAATAAGCAAACAATAAGCAAACAATAAGCTAACAATAAGCAAACAATAAGCAAACAGTAAGCAAACAATATGCTAACAATAAGCAAACAATAAGCTAACAATAAGCAAACAATAAGCAAACAATATGCTAACAATAAGCAAACAATAAGCAAACAATATGCAAACAATATGCTAACAATAAGCAAACAATAAGCAAACAATAAGCTAACAATAAGCAAACAATAAGCAAACAGTAAGCAAACAATATGCTAACAATAAGCTAACAATAAGCTAACAATAAGCAAACAATAAGCAAACAATATGCTAACAATAAGCTAACAATAAGCTAACAATAAGCAAACAATAAGCAAACAATAAGCTAACAATAAGCTAACAATAAGCAAACAATAAGCAAACAATAAGCAAACAATATGCTAACAATAAGCAAACAGTAAGCAAACAGTAAGCAAACAATATGCTAACAATAAGCAAACAATAAGCAAACAATAAGCAAACAGTAAGCAAACAATATGCTAACAATAAGCAAACAATATGCTAACAATAAGCAAACAATAAGCAAACAATAAGCAAACAATAAGCAAACAATAAGCTAACAATAAGCAAACAATAAGCAAACAATAAGCAAACAATAAGCAAACAATATGCTAACAATAAGCAAACAATAAGCAAACAATAAGCTAACAATAAGCTAACAATAAGCAAACAATAAGCAAACAATAAGCAAACAATAAGCTAACAATAAGCAAACAATAAGCTAACAATAAGCAAACAATAAGCTAACAATAAGCAAACAATAAGCTAACAATAAGCAAACAATAAGCAAACAATAAGCTAACAATAAGCAAACAATAAGCAAACAATAAGCAAACAATAAGCAAACAATAAGCTAACAATAAGCAAACAATAAGCAAACAATAAGCAAACAATATGCTAACAATAAGCAAACAATAAGCAAACAATAAGCAAACAATATGCTAACAATAAGCAAACAATAAGCAAACAATAAGCAAACAATAAGCAAACAGTAAGCAAACAGTAAGCAAACAATAAGCTAACAATAAGCAAACAATAAGCAAACAATAAGCTAACAATAAGCAAACAATAAGCAAACAATATGCAAACAATATGCTAACAGTAAGCAAACAATAAGCAAACAATAAGCAAACAATATGCCAACAATAAGCAAACAATAAGCAAACAATATGCAAACAATAAGCAAACAATAAGCTAACAATAAGCTAACAATAAGCAAACAATAAGCTAACAATAAGCAAACAATAAGCAAACAATAAGCTAACAATAAGCAAACAATAAGCAAACAATAAGCAAACAATAAGCAAACAATAAGCTAACAATAAGCAAACAATAAGCAAACAATAAGCAAACAATATGCTAACAATAAGCAAACAATAAGCAAACAATAAGCAAACAATATGCTAACAATAAGCAAACAATAAGCAAACAATAAGCTAACAATAAGCTAACAATAAGCAAACAATAAGCAAACAATAAGCAAACAATAAGCTAACAATAAGCAAACAATAAGCAAACAATATGCAAACAATATGCTAACAGTAAGCAAACAATAAGCAAACAATAAGCAAACAATATGCCAACAATAAGCAAACAATAAGCAAACAATAAGCAAACAATAAGCTAACAATAAGCAAACAGTAAGCAAACAATAAGCAAACAATAAGCTAACAATAAGCTAACAATAAGCAAACAATAAGCTAACAATAAGCAAACAATAAGCAAACAATAAGCAAACAATATGCCAACAATAAGCAAACAATATGCAAACAATATGCTAACAGTAAGCAAACAATAAGCAAACAATAAGCAAACAATAAGCAAACAATATGCCAACAATAAGCAAACAATATGCAAACAATATGCTAACAGTAAGCAAACAATAAGCAAACAATAAGCAAACAATAAGCAAACAATAAGCAAACAATAAGCAAACAATAAGCTAACAATAAGCAAACAATAAGCAAACAATATGCTAACAATAAGCAAACAATAAGCAAACAATAAGCAAACAATATGCTAACAATAAGCAAACAATAAGCAAACAATAAGCAAACAATAAGCAAACAATAAGCAAACAATAAGCAAACAATAAGCAAACAATATGCTAACAATAAGCAAACAATAAGCAAACAATAAGCAAACAATATGCCAACAATAAGCAAACAATATGCAAACAATATGCTAACAGTAAGCAAACAATAAGCAAACAATAAGCAAACAATAAGCAAACAATAAGCAAACAATATGCTAACAATAAGCAAACAATAAGCAAACAATAAGCAAACAATATGCTAACAATAAGCAAACAATAAGCAAACAATAAGCAAACAGTAAGCAAACAGTAAGCAAACAATAAGCTAACAATAAGCAAACAATAAGCAAACAATAAGCAAACAATAAGCAAACAATAAGCTAACAATAAGCAAACAATAAGCAAACAATAAGCAAACAATATGCTAACAATAAGCAAACAATAAGCAAACAATAAGCAAACAATATGCTAACAATAAGCAAACAATAAGCAAACAATAAGCTAACAATAAGCTAACAATAAGCAAACAATAAGCAAACAATAAGCAAACAATAAGCTAACAATAAGCAAACAATAAGCAAACAATATGCAAACAATATGCTAACAGTAAGCAAACAATAAGCAAACAATAAGCAAACAATATGCTAACAGTAAGCAAACAATAAGCAAACAATAAGCAAACAATATGCTAACAATAAGCTAACAATAAGCAAACAATAAGCAAACAATAAGCAAACAATATGCTAACAGTAAGCAAACAATAAGCAAACAATAAGCAAACAATATGCAAACAATAAGCAAACAATAAGCTAACAATAAGCTAACAATAAGCAAACAATAAGCTAACAATAAGCAAACAATAAGCAAACAATAAGCTAACAATAAGCAAACAATAAGCAAACAATAAGCAAACAATAAGCAAACAATAAGCTAACAATAAGCAAACAATAAGCAAACAATAAGCAAACAATAAGCAAACAATAAGCAAACAATAAGCAAACAATATGCTAACAATAAGCAAACAATAAGCAAACAATAAGCTAACAATAAGCAAACAATAAGCAAACAATAAGCAAACAATATGCTAACAATAAGCAAACAATAAGCAAACAATATGCTAACAATAAGCAAACAATAAGCAAACAATATGCTAACAATAAGCAAACAATAAGCAAACAATAAGCAAACAATAAGCTAACAATAAGCAAACAATAAGCAAACAATATGCAAACAATATGCTAACAGTAAGCAAACAATAAGCAAACAATAAGCAAACAATATGCCAACAATAAGCAAACAATAAGCAAACAATAAGCAAACAATAAGCTAACAATAAGCAA
>NW_027077311.1:5000-16377 GCF_963930695.1 Labrus bergylta | reverse complement strand
GTCCTTGGCCGGCTGTTTGGCAGGATGAGATTCTGGATCAGATTCTGGGTTTGGCTGTCAAACGGAGCTAATTCATCTCAGTTAAATGAGGAACGTCCCCGGTGGAGGCTCAGGGGAACTACTCCAAGTGATCTATTTATAAAAAACATGGAGGCATCCATCATGGAGGAGCTGTGTGGTTAGCATCAATTATCCTGGAGCGCTGTGTGTTTACTCTCAGGTGTTCAGTCTGTATTCATGGATGTGACCTCACAGGAATAAATTACTGTAAAACGTTATAGAGACGCCCGTCAGAGGATCATTTCAGAGCCAGGTATGAAGAAGAGTAGAGAGTATACATGATGAACAATCTGC
The DNA here is from genome assembly GCF_963930695.1 of Labrus bergylta. NCBI lineage: Eukaryota > Metazoa > Chordata > Actinopteri > Labriformes > Labridae > Labrus > Labrus bergylta. The sequence goes on along the minus strand of NW_027077311.1, from coordinate 16,023 downwards.
TGAAGATTTAACTCGCCCTCAGCTCTCTCTCTCTCTCAGAGGTTCTCTCTTCTCGGTTTCGAGCATCCCTAACCCCCGACCCCAGCTCCTGATTTCTGAGCTCACACTGAATGAGCTGACAGCAGATTCCACTTCTCTTTCCAAACAGTCTGTTTCCCTGAGTACAGCTGGAGTATCAGGAGCTGCAGCTCTAGCTGAAGAGGACTACATGGACCACAAGCAGAAACTACATCGTTTGTAACAACATGCAGGATCTGCTCCTGAGCCTCACAATCGACATGCTCATGTAGATTAACAACTCTTTTCTTCCTGCCTCTTACAGTGAGAGGACCTTCTGATTAATTAGGGTTAAACCACCGCTCAGGTGGTCTGGGACAGGTCTGCTCTCCGTCCCCAGACTCAGAACCAATCATGAAGAAGCAGCGTTCAGTTTCTATGCTCCTTATATCTGGAACAAACTCCCAGAAAACTGCAGGTCTGAAGACTCACCTGTTTACAGCTGCCTTTCATTAAACAGTTTCTGCACTTTAACTTTTGACTCTTCCCCCCCGTCGCTGCACACTGGCTCTTATCTCTGGATGTTCAAACAGCACCCCCCCTCAGCCCCCCCCCTAACACCCCCCCTAACTGGCCGCACACAGTCGACCTCACGCCGCTCGCAGGCTCCCGTGTGGACTCGGCTGTCAGCGCCACTTCCTCCGTGTTCCATATAAGCCGTGCAGTCGAGTCCCTCCGGCGAGCCAATGGGAACAGAGGGTGACCCTCGGGGTGAGACCACCATCTGTACCTGACTCACTGTGCTCACAGAGCATGCCAGCACACACACACACACACACACACACACACACACACACACACACACACACACACACACACACACGGGCCTGATAATGAGGGTTTGTCCCTGCTGAAGAAGTCTGAGCACCACCTGCTTCCTCCACGCAGAGAGGAGGCTGCTGCTGACGTAGGTCCATGTTTGAAGGGTGATTCCTGCATGAGTCACTTCTAGAGGCTTCCCTTCAAACAAAACATTGAAAGAGGAAGAGTGGAAAACCAAAAGAAAATGAAACATGAGGTGTATTAAATGATTACTCTGGATATATTAAAAATAAGAGGCAGGAAATGAAGGGAGTGTGGTTGTAATAAAGTGTCCTGATATCAAAGTCTCTCACTCTGTCACATTCTGGGTCAAAGCTTTGCATGGTCTCTGCAGACTGCAGACAGGGGACCTGATCCATTTTCTCACAGTGAAGCCTGATAATGCTCACATGGGTCTCCTCCACCACAACAGTTATGATGTTCATCTGCTTCTACTGTGTTGGTATGGAAGGAGGAGACAGACTCTAGTGGACACTGGAGGAACTGCATCTGTTGGACATTTTAACATGGGGCTCTATGGGGACTGACTCACTGCAGGAGACAGACTCTAGTGGACACTGGAGGAACTGCAGCTGTAAAGTTGGACATTTTTGAGGCTTCAAATTTGTAGTAAGTGATCCAGCGGGTCCCAAACGTTAAATCCATCTCTGATCTATAATATACAGATTAAACAAGTTGTGGTCACATATCGATAAGAGAAGTATGGAAGCTGAAACTATCATCTTAACTTATATAAGGTGTGTGTGCGGGGGGAGGGGCTATGTTATAAAAACATGATGATTCATATTTCCTGATGAACTTTAAAACATGTTCTCTGAGTCTCGTTTGATTAACTTCCTCCTCCTGCTGCTCAGATTTCACTTTTTCAGCGTTTCACTCCCGACCCGAGCAGAGACGCTTTCCAACCTCCGACTACTTTTTGAATCTAATTTTAAAAGTCTGGCAGAGTTTCATTAGCAGGAGAGGGAGCCCTGGTTTCGGTTGCAGCTGCACTTTGTGCTCGCTGCTGATAACACTGATGTATTTTTAAATAAAAATCTTGCCGACTGCAGCTGTAACGGATGTAATCTGTAACGGCTTGTAATTGTCACCCAGGTCCCCGGGCCGCGTTGATTTCATGAAGAGAGCAGGTGTTTGGTCCCCTCAGCATTCATCACTCTCTCACTCTCTGGCTTGTAAAGCGGAGTGAGTGGCCAGCACGCCACGCTAACAAGAACCTGTTCAAAACAAGTCAGCTCCTCGCTCTTTGACGGCGAGTTTCAAGCTCTGGGTCGGGGTCCAAAATGGGCCACGGGCTTGTTTGTGGCGGCCGAGACTTGACGAGAACACCTGAGCGGTGGTCATAATGAGATGGTGAGTGTTGAAGACGGCTCGGCGTTCCAGTCTCTGTCTTTACAACCTTGTAGCTCGTGATGAGAACTAAAGCCTGCCACAGGGGGGGGGGGGGGGGGGGCTGCGATCTTAAACAACCCTCCAGACTGTGATAAAGATCTGCGACAGCGTGCAGACACCAAACTCATTCCACTAAGCACCGAGCGCGCTGTAATTATCTGCCTCGCTGTCGTTCTGAGCCTCGTAACGACTTCTTTTTACTTTTCACTAAATACACCGAGGAAAAAGGAAATGACATCTACAAGGTGAAGCTTTATGGTCTGATGGTCTTACTGGAGCAATTATCTTCATGTTACAGAATGAGCAGTAAACTGATGAAACTCATGGCTTTATCTTTGACTTCTTTCTGTGTGTTTCCACTAAGGCCACGCCCCCCTGGTCGTCAGAATCTTATTGGGTTAAAATGCTACCAGCGTCCCAGAGCTGCTAGTGTAGCTGCAGTGTGTTTTCTTTTCCTGCTGTGATGTGTGAGTCTGTCAGAGAGCTGTGATTGGTCTGTTGGTGCTCTGACGTCATCCAGTCGACAGATGTTCGCTCCCGGGACGTCGAGAGAGAGAAAGACCTCTTTACCTAGAAAGAGAAAAGTCGAGCTGCCTCTTTACCAGAAATAACTACACACACACACACACACACACACACACACACACACACACACACACACACACACACACACACACACACACACACACACACACACACACACACACACACACACACACCTGCAGGCACATACATGAAGACACACACACACACACACACACACACACACACACACACACACACACACACACACACACACACACACAGAGGTAACAGGAAAAGGCGTGAAATAGCTTTTCCAGCTCTATTTTTACAACATGTCATGTATGTGTTTATATGATCGGAGGTGAGCAGCAGTAAACAGTATCTGCTCTGCCTGTGTGTGTGTGTGTGTGTGTGTGTGTGTGTGTGTGTGCATGGCTGAGTGTGTCTGAATTACTCTGAGCCCAACAAAGAGCAGCCTGAGCGTGCAACATGCATTTGATCTCCGCGGCCAACAAGCAATACATTTTATATCAGGCTGGAGATGGAAATCCTGGTGGGCTGCTTCCAAAAGAGCTGATCAGAATACAAACACCTTCAAAGTGAGGCGGGGGAGGGGCGAGGGGTGCAGAGAGAGAGAGAGGAGAGAGAGGGGGGGGAGAGAGAGGAGATGGAGGTATATGAAGGGTGATGGACGGCTGCAGAGAATCAGGTGATGTGAGGAAGAACGCTCTCTCCTCTCCACCAGCTGGTTGAACAACACGCCAACCAGTTAGCACCACATCATTCAGAGGTTAACCTCCTCACCTTTCACAGTGCTGTGGGTCTTGCTGATGCTTGTTTAGTGTATGAAGTTATTAATGGTCTGAGAATCAGAGCGTGCTGTAGCTTTGCTCAATTTAAATTTAAAATCAAATCATGGCTCAAATCAACTCAATCACGTCTTCATCACACATAAACACTCTTTCATGAACTCTGTTTAATAATGTTGTAATGTGTTGAGACAGTATGTTATTATGGCTTTGTTGTTGTGGTGTATTGGAGATATACAGTATGTTATTATGGCTTTGTTGTTGTGGTGTATTGGAGATATACAGTATGTTATTATGGCTTTGTTGTTGTGGTGTATTGGAGATATACAGTATGTTATTATGGCTTTGTTGTTGTGGTGTATTGGAGATATACAGTATGTTGCCGTATAGCTGTGGGTTTTTTTTAGTGTAGTTTTTAAAGTTAAATGCTCTTAGCCTATTATTGTTTTAATATAATGTATGAATTTCACTGTGGACTAGTGTCATGTCATTGTTCAGTGGTTGTGTACGGTCTCACTGGTGTGACGATGTTGTTAGTGTATGTTTTGTTGTCTCTGTCTCCTGCTCAGGGAAAACAGATGTAAATTAGCTTATAGCTAACTCTGGTACAGCTAATTGGCTGTACACTGTCCCTGTCAAAATAAACAAATAAATAAAATAAATACAATAAATAAACAAACAAATAAATAAATACATAAATAATAAAATAAATACACAAATAAATAAATACATAAATAATAAAATAAATACAATAAATAAACAAACAAATAAATAAATACATAAATAATAAAATAAATACACAAATAAATAAATAGAATAAATTAATAAATAAAATAAACAAACAAACAAACAAATAAATAAATAAAATCAATGAAATAAATGAAATAAATAAATAAAATAAATAAAACCTGAAGTCTTCTACTGACTCAAGTGACATCACTCGAGGTCATGAATCAGACTTTAAACAGCTTCCTGTGGAGACATCAGAGGGACAATATGACATCACTTCCCTTTGTCACATTATTGAGTGGACACTTCTGTCACACACACACACACACACACACACACACACACACACACACACACACACACACACACACACACACACAGGTATCGATAAACACACTCTCTCTCCTCCGCTGTTTTTAAATGTCGGGTCTCCAGAGATCTTCTGCTCGCGCTCAGTCCACAAAAATCAATTCTCACTTTTTTACGCTGCTTTAAGTGGATCCTAACTGTCAGTCACCGCCGCCACCACCACCGCCGCCGCTGCCGCCGCCGCCGCCGCCACCGCCGCACTGCACGCTCCTAAGCTCTCTTTCTCTCTGTGGACCTGGAGAAACACTCCTCCATCTTTTCACCACGATGATCTCCCTCTGCTTTCCTCCTCAAACCTCCGACACGTTGGAGGAAGCGGAGCAGGGACGAGTCATCACGCCACAGTCACATGTTTCCTTCTTCAAACATCTGTCACATTAATGTAAACATGGAGTGACTTAAAGACGGACACACCGCCGTCCTGCTCGCTGATCTGAAACTCTCCCATCAGCTCTGAGAATACTAAAAACTCATAAAAGAAACGATGTGAAAGAGCGCCATAAATCAGAGAGACGTTAAATGTTCCTGTTAGAAAAGACGACTGGCTGTCATCTTTTACTTCCTCTTTATCTTTATTGGTCCCAGGCTCACTTTGTGGGTCACTTTCTGTTAAATCTATAAATAGAATGTTTAAATCTTCGCACGCCGCTCAGGGAGAAGCTCCTTCAGTGTTTCTGAGAAATGACAACAATCTTTCATTTTCATCATTTTGACTTCTTAAAGGAGGAGTCAGTAGACATGGCCCCTCCTCCTGGGCACATCACCCCCAGAAGCCCCGCCCCCTGCAGGAAGTAGTGTGTACGTTTACTGCTTGTAGCTACACTGTAAGCTAATGCACGCTAGCACAAGCTAACCACTAGCACAGCTAAAGGTGGTCTCGACTCTTTAGTTGTTTGTCTGTGAACGTGTTGAAGTCTGTGTGTGTGTGTGTGTGTGTGTGTGTGTGTGTGTGTGTGTGTGTGTGTGTGTGTGTGTGTGTGTGTGTGCGGTCACTTCCTCCTGCAGCAGCTCGTCCTCACTCAGTGTGTTTTTAGATTTCAGCTTCAGGGTGAACATTTGGCTCTTTCAAGATTAAAACCGTCTCCAATCGAGTCGCCCACGCCGCCCAGTGAAGAACCCTCCCGTTAGAGACTCTGAGGACGGGCTGCGGGGCCCGACGGGGACCACAGACAACTTCAAGCTTTGTTTGTTTCACTTTTCTCAACTTCTTTGTCTCAGGCAAACAGAAAAACTAAACACACGATCAACCGAACACCAAGAGAAGCATCGGACGCTAAACGATGAGGGAGCAGCGACGCCTCGCAGAGAAACACACTGAGAGAAACACACTGAGAGAAACACACTGAGAGAAACACACTGAGAGAAACACACTCAGAGAAACACACTGAGAGAAACACACTGAGAGAAACACACTGAGAGAAACACACTGAGAGAAACACACTGAGAGAAACACACTGAGAGAAACACACTGAGAGAAACACACTGAGAGAAACACACTGAGAGAAACACACTGAGAGAAACACACTCAGAGAAACACACTCAGAGAAACACACTGAGAGAAACACACTCAGAGAAACACACTGAGAGAAACACACTCAGAGAAACACACTGAGAGAAACACACTGAGAGAAACACACTGAGAGAAACACACTCAGAGAAACACACTCAGAGAAACACACTCAGAGAAACACACTCAGAGAAACACACTCAGAGAAACACACTGAGAGAAACACACTGAGAGAAACACACTGAGAGAAACACACTCAGAGAAACACACTCAGAGAAACACACTGAGAGAAACACACTGAGAGAAACACACTGAGAGAAACACACTCAGAGAAACACACTGAGAGAAACACACTGAGAGAAACACACTCAGAGAAACACACTCAGAGAAACACACTCAGAGAAACACACTGAGAGAAACACACTGAGAGAAACACACTCAGAGAAACACACTCAGAGAAACACACTGAGAGAAACACACTCAGAGAAACACACTGAGAGAAACACACTGAGAGAAACACACTGAGAGAAACACACTCAGAGAAACACACTGAGAGAAACACACTCAGAGAAACACACTGAGAGAAACACACTGAGAGAAACACACTGAGAGAAACACACTGAGAGAAACACACTGAGAGAAACACACTGAGAGAAACACACTGAGAGAAACACACTGAGAGAAACACACTGAGAGAAACACACTCAGAGAAACACACTCAGAGAAACACACTGAGAGAAACACACTCAGAGAAACACACTCAGAGAAACACACTGAGAGAAACACACTCAGAGAAACACACTGAGAGAAACACACTGAGAGAAACACACTCAGAGAAACACACTCAGAGAAACACACTCAGAGAAACACACTGAGAGAAACACACTGAGAGAAACACACTGAGAGAAACACACTCAGAGAAACACACTCAGAGAAACACACTCAGAGAAACACACTGAGAGAAACACACTGAGAGAAACACACTCAGAGAAACACACTCAGAGAAACACACTCAGAGAAACACACTCAGAGAAACACACTGAGAGAAACACACTGAGAGAAACACACTGAGAGAAACACACTGAGAGAAACACACTGAGAGAAACACACTGAGAGAAACACACTGAGAGAAACACACTGAGAGAAACACACTGAGAGAAACACACTGAGAGAAACACACTGAGAGAAACACACTGAGAGAAACACACTCAGAGAAACACACTGAGAGAAACACACTCAGAGAAACACACTGAGAGAAACACACTGAGAGAAACACACTGAGAGAAACACACTGAGAGAAACACACTGAGAGAAACACACTCAGAGAAACACACTCAGAGAAACACACTCAGAGAAACACACTCAGAGAAACACACTCAGAGAAACACACTCAGAGAAACACACTCAGAGAAACACACTCAGAGAAACACACTGAGAGAAACACACTGAGAGAAACACACTGAGAGAAACACACTCAGAGAAACACACTCAGAGAAACACACTGAGAGAAACACACTGAGAGAAACACACTGAGAGAAACACACTCAGAGAAACACACTGAGAGAAACACACTGAGAGAAACACACTCAGAGAAACACACTCAGAGAAACACACTGAGAGAAACACACTCAGAGAAACACACTCAGAGAAACACACTCAGAGAAACACACTGAGAGAAACACACTGAGAGAAACACACTCAGAGAAACACACTGAGAGAAACACACTGAGAGAAACACACTGAGAGAAACACACTGAGAGAAACACACTGAGAGAAACACACTCAGAGAAACACACTGAGAGAAACACACTGAGAGAAACACACTGAGAGAAACACACTGAGAGAAACACACTCAGAGAAACACACTCAGAGAAACACACTGAGAGAAACACACTCAGAGAAACACACTCAGAGAAACACACTGAGAGAAACACACTCAGAGAAACACACTGAGAGAAACACACTGAGAGAAACACACTCAGAGAAACACACTCAGAGAAACACACTCAGAGAAACACACTGAGAGAAACACACTGAGAGAAACACACTGAGAGAAACACACTCAGAGAAACACACTCAGAGAAACACACTCAGAGAAACACACTGAGAGAAACACACTCAGAGAAACACACTCAGAGAAACACACTCAGAGAAACACACTCAGAGAAACACACTCAGAGAAACACACTGAGAGAAACACACTGAGAGAAACACACTGAGAGAAACACACTGAGAGAAACACACTGAGAGAAACACACTGAGAGAAACACACTGAGAGAAACACACTCAGAGAAACACACTGAGAGAAACACACTCAGAGAAACACACTGAGAGAAACACACTGAGAGAAACACACTGAGAGAAACACACTGAGAGAAACACACTCAGAGAAACACACTGAGAGAAACACACTCAGAGAAACACACTGAGAGAAACACACTCAGAGAAACACACTCAGAGAAACTGGTTGTTGTTTTTTCTACAACTACAATTCTACAATTCAATTAGCAGCTGTGATGTAATTTCTTCTCTATGGGTCATGACCCCTGACCCCTGACCCCTGACCCCTGACCCCTGACTACTAAGGGAAAACTGAAGGAAACTAAACCAACTGACATATTTACAGTTTGTTCTGAATCCTGCAAAATGAAAATAAAAAAATCAGCCGCCAGAGTAGTGAATGTAGTGAATTCTACAATTCACTGAGCAGACTCTTTTCTCCAAAGCGACGTACATCAGAGAGTCAGAACAACACAAGCAAGGATCTAGAAAAAAGGGAACAATGTGAGTAAGAGCAAACGATCAGCTTTGAGTCTGATTGGACACACAGGTGCTGACAGGAAGTGACCAGAGGCAAAGCACAACATTGAGGGCAGTTCTTGAGAGCTCTAATCAGTATAGAAACCATCTTATAAGTCGTTGTTATCAAACAAAAACCATCGTCATTACCATCATCATCATCAATAATATGGAGACCATCATCATTAAGTTAGTAGGTATTCATGAAGAGTTTGTTTGGTGCAGTTCAGTTTGTTTCAAAGAGACGGGTCTGACTCATGATCTGAATATATATATTTATATATATATATATATATATATATAATATATGAATGATGTTTTTACAGTCTGAGCTCCAGTCTTACAGTAAGATGTTTTTTATCTGGACCTGTCTGCTGAATGTGGAGGATTAGAAGTGTGATGAGATATTTAGACATCAGTGTTTCTGCAGTGAAGGAGGTTTCCATTAGTTCAGAGAGAGAAGAGGTTGCTGCAGTTCTTCTTCAGGTGTTTCAGACCGCAGCACAGAGCTGCTCTTTTATTCCTGTCCTGGATGTCACAGCTGATCTGTTTTTCCTCAGTCCGCTGACGGCCCACTGGGGGCTTCACCACAGAGCCCACCACAGCTAAATGATTCATGAAGGCTGTGAGTGACTGCTGCCTCTCAGGACGAGTGCAGAGCGTCTGTGGTGGAGGACTCGGTCAGCCCACGAGACCCAGAGTTAGAGGACGGGCGGGGGGGACATGTCAACACTTATTACTTCAGTTAGAAACTGCACACGGGCTCCATGGATTCAAAGAGGTCAAAGAGGTGAAATATTCAGCAGCTTCTTCTAACTCACAGACTGTTTATGACACGTGGACGTTTAATCACACATTTAAAAGAGAAAGAAACACACACACGTCCAGCAGGCGTCAGACAGGACATGTTTATTCGTTGCCATGGAAACACTGGATGTTGCATAAGGAAGCGTGAGAGCTGCTGAGAGCTGCTGTACTGTTGCTGAAACCTCAGTGTAGACTTGGATCAGAGAGTCTAGGTAAGGAGGAGCCGTTTTAATTTAAGAACTGAAGTTAATGATCGTGGTTTCTGTCCACCACGGTGGTTAAAAGGAGCCTGATGGCGTTCCCTGCAGCACGATAATAAATACAACAGTTAAAAGTTCAACAGAAATGTGTTGCTGCCTTCAAATCACAGAGCTCCTGACATGTGTAATAAATGGTTGAAGAGAGTTCTCCTGTCAGTCCTCACGTCAGACATCAAAGCGAGTGACAGTCGAAGTTGTCGAGGTCGTTCTAAACTTTAATGTGATGCGTTCTTACATTCTTCTCTCAGAGCGTTTCCTCCCTGCTGCTTCTGATGCGGCCTGCCAGATGGTGCAGAAGAATATTTCAGCATTATTCATTTCAGCATTACAGCGACACATTAACGAGGGCCCTGAACGTCACATCTGCAGCAGGTGGCGTGCAGAGGGAATCTTTAATGAAGCTTTTATTTAAATTTGTCATTTTCCGTGTTTGCTTGTAGAACAGGAGGTCAGTGCACGGATGATGGAGCGTGAATGTGTGTTTAATGAGCGACGGCGTTAAAGAGACAAATCACAACTCGTTCAACAAGCAGTCCTGATGTTTTTCAATCTCACAGAATAGTCAACAGAGTCCCAAAGGGGAGGGGCCAAAAGAGCTCGCATTAATGAAATATATTTCTCGTTTGGGGGAAACCGTCTCTAGATACGTAGGACAAGAACTACAAGATCACAAGAGAACTACAAGATCACAAGAGAACTACAAGATCACAGGAGAACTACAAGATCACAAGAGAACTACAAGATCACAAGAGAACTACAAGATCACAGGAGAACTACAAGATCACAGGAGAACTACAAGATCACAAGAGAACTACAAGATCACAAGAGAACTACAAGATCACAAGAGAACTACAAGATCACAAGAGAACTACAAGATCACAGGAGAACTACAAGATCACAAGAGAACTACAAGATCACAAGAGAACTACAAGATCACAGGAGAACTA
>NW_027077310.1:0-16934 GCF_963930695.1 Labrus bergylta | reverse complement strand
AGCGCCGCTGAAGGAGGCGGTCTCTAAATGTTGTGAATGAAGGAGAGAAAGTCTCTGATTGTATGTTTGACTAAGTACCCATTCTAAAAAGTCTGTTTTTACAGCAGAGATGAACATGTTTACAGCCTGGTTCAAAAAACCAAATAGGTGTGATTAGCTCATGTCTCGATCGAGTCTGAGCTCCAGCAGTCACTTTAAAGGAGGGGTGGTGATGTTTGAAAACTAGCATGATCTAGAAAGTAGCATCCCCGTCACATGAGCGTGTGACGTCACATGAACACTTCAGATATCAGATATTACCAGTCTTACCAGTAAAACTGTTTTTAAAAAGAAATTAAAGAAACATCTAGTGTCACTGAGACTCTCAGGAACTTATCAATTGTAATGCCAATGTTTGATAATTAGTGTAGAATTTCTATGTATAGTGTGTATGTGTGTGTATGTGTATGTATATGTGTGTGTATGTTTGTCTTGTATGTCATTGTTTAGTTACTCTGCTGTGTTTTAAGTAGGGAAAATAATGAAAAGATTTGTCCAACTCTGTATTTATTGATTGCAGATGTAACGTGGACATGTGAGAGATTACCTTTTTGACATGCAGCAGGTTCATCTTGGTGTTCTTGATTTGTTCTTTGCCTGTTATTGTGTCTTTTATTTATATTTTTGTCTTTTTCTGTTCCTTCATGGACATTTTTTTGTTTTTATAATTTAATTTGTGTGGATTTTTAAATTCATGTTTGTATGAGTGGACCTCAGAAGAGTAGGTAGCTACCTAATTAGTAGCTAATGGGGATCCAGGTAAACAATAAACAATGTTAGCAGACAGAGTTTGGAGGAGCATGAAGATCACATCTTTATGACGGAGGTAACCACAGCCTCGTGCTGCTGGCGTCAGATTAACGTCTGTAAACGTGTCATCAGAAGACGCGTGCAGCTGCAGCTTCGGATTTCACACTCGGCCGGACGTGAACTTCATTATTTCACTTTAATGGAGACGTTTTGTTTCTCTAAACAAACAGTCGTTTTATTTCCCTCCGCCTCCTAATCGACGTCTCGACTGTAGGAAGAGGGATTCACAGGCTGTTATTTTAATGAGGACATTTATTTGAGGATTAGAGGAGTTTCTGCTGAGTCAGCACGCACACAGGCTGAACATCAAGACCGCTGAAGCGTGAAGATGAAGTCGTGTTTATCTTCCTCTTTGAATCCGACTGTTCACACAGAACGTGAATAAAATATTAACGAGAGGTCGTGATGTTCAAGCAGATTCATGTTTTTAGACACGACGCGACCTCCTGAACTCAACCTGAACCGAGGGCGAGAGAGGCGAGGAAAATGTGGGTAAAGTAGTCAGAATTGAGCTTGAGTTCAGGAAGGAGTCACAGCTGATCTAACCAAGCCTCATCAGCTGATTTACTTCAAAGCATCCTATTGGCTAAGTAATACTTACCATCTTATTTAAGCTGCTCTAGCTGCCTCCTGTGTAAACACATTTACATCCCTCCTCCTTTCATGCTGTTCTGACGTCATCATTTTCCTGCTTTTCTATGAGGACTGACTCACTGCAGGAGACAGACTCTAGTGGACACTGGAGGAACTGCAGCTGTAAAGTTAGACATTTTAACAGGAGCTCTATGAGGACTGACTCACTGCAGGAGACAGACTCTAGTGGACACTGGAGGAACTGCAGCTGTAAAGTTAGACATTTTAACATAGAGCTCTATGGAGACTGACTCACTGCAGGAGACAGACTCTAGTGGACACTGGAGGAACTGCAGCTGTAAAGTTAGACATTTTAACATGGAGCTCTATGGGGACTGACTCACTGCAGGACACAGACTCTAGTGGACACTGGAGGAACTGCAGCTGTAAAGTTAGACATTTTAACATGGAGCTCTATGGGGACTGACTCACTGCAGGAGACAGACTCTAGTGGACACTGGAGGAACTGCAGTTTAATTGTTGCTCTTGTTGCAGCTTGTGGACACAGATTTAAACATGGCAAATCCCAGACACATAAAGTCACAGCTATTGAAAGCAAGCTTTGTTCTTTTGATGTAAAAGACATAATTTGATGGAGACTAACAGGCTGAATGTTTGTTTTTATCGTTGTACAGATAAGGGTTGACATGGACTCATTTATCTCATCTGAACATGTGAGTTCAGACACAGGCAGCAGTCAGCAGGCTCGGCAGTGACAGCAGGTTGCCTCCAACCTCTAATCAGTCTCACCTTCTGCACTCAGAGAAAAGGCAGCTCACAGTAAGCTGTCTTTACGGAGGCAGCACTGCAGCTCTTCAGCCTGCTCACTGTGCTCTTTGAAAGCCAACGAAATGCCAGCTTGTACCCTTCACTCAGAGGCCGCGCAAACTCCACGGGATTGGTCAACACAGCTGTGAGCATTTTTACATTTTGCCGACGCCTGTGAGGGGAATAATAAAGCCCAGGGGAGCTGCATGTGCGAGCTTTTGTGGGGTTTAAATATCACAAATATAAATCCTGCATAGTAAATCATAAACTCACTCAGCTGCGTGAAAGCCCCCTCGACTGTAACCGTGACGACAGCCCATTTAAAACAGTCCAAAGAGAAAGAAGGAGATTTAGGAGAGAGGTGGGACTGAGGACGGGAACCTTATATTACAGTACCTCATCACTGACTGCTGGAATAATAATCACCGCCATGACAGAGAGACTCCAATATATGAAGCAGTGGGGAGAAAAACGGATTGTAAAAATGAGAAAAGAAGAAAGATAAAGAGAGATTGAATCTCACCCTCTGAGACTTTTCCTCGCCGTATGCCTCCATTAGCCGGGTCAGCAGTTTGTCTAATAAATGGATATTTTTCAAAGTGCTGTCTTTCCTTTTTAACATTTGCAGAGTTCACACAGTAGCAGGAGGAATATGAGTCCTCTAACTGCAGCTCTGTGCTGAGTCATCACTGACCTTTGACCTCTGGCTGTGTCTGCGCTGTCGGAGACGTTTGAGATTTGTTCTTTTAAATATCAGACCAATAATCCGTCTTGCCATGTGATTTATTTTATGTGAATGTTAGCATGAAAGTGGACGTCTCCCCCTGTGAGCTGCATGTGTGAGTACCTCAGGAAGACGTCGGGCAGCCTGTCCTCAATGTTATAGAAGTGTAAAAACACTGATGCTGATTGGCCCATGCATAAGAGTCAGATTTGTTTTGAGCATCTTTTTTGAAGGTAAAACAAATGTAGAATATGACACAGCAATGTTGAAAGTTGTTTTACAGAAAGCACGACCGCCCTCCTGCGTTCAGCTCTCCTCGACATCTCACTTCAGGAGGAATCATTCCAAACACTCAACAAGAGGAAACGTTTAAGTTGAATCTTTAACAAAGTCAGATGTAAATAAAAGTAGTATTGAAAAACCTGTAAGATCAGACTTTAACTGATTTTATTTGTGAATTGTGAAACCTACCCTCTTCATCCTGTTTTTCTTTTTGCTTTATTCAGACACAGTAAGCTCCCCGCTTCTGTTGTTCACATGTTGCAGTAAATGAAAGAAAAAGAACATTTTGGGAAAGCATTATGGACAAAAACACTCAGACTCTCTTCACCCGTCTTTTCCAAATCCCGGCGGAAAGGGGACAAACAATGGACCAATAAATATAAGAGGATCAAGGAAGTCTGTTAAGTATTGAAGGTGATGTGCAATGTAAATTATACTCTGCTTTTCCTAATAAAAAAGAACATTTAAAAAAAAAAAAAAGTAGTATTGAGGCTTTTAGATTCAGAGATCGACAGCAGCAGCTCACTACCGCCACCTGCAGGTGGAACATCAGAGAGAGGTCACAGAGTGCGGTTTGCTGCAGGCAGGAAGTTCAGCGCTGAACTCGGGGCAACGGCAAGCAGAAAGAAGAGGATATGTCCGATCGATACCTGCCTGTTGGACAGAGCAGGCAGAAAGAAAAGAAGAAAGAGGAGGAGGAGGAGGAGGATGAGGAGGAGGATGAGGAGGAGGAGGAGGTGTGCACACTGCAGTCTCACCCACGCTGGACGTGGGTGTCAGTCATCGTTAGCTTGCCACTGACGGGTGAGGAGGGCGAGTGTTCTGGGAGATTCACAGAGGTTGGACCAAGAAGAAAGAGGAACGTGGAGAAAAGAGAAAGTGAAGTTTTACAAAAGAGAGTCAAACTTTGAGTCTCTGGCTGTTTGTGGATTCTGCAGCAGCTCCACATCTGCATGAGTCATGACGGACGCCATCAAAAAAACAGCAGGAAGGCGTTCCTGTCAGCTTTTCTACATATTTCAAATCTTGTTGGGAAATCTGGTCACCGTTTTGTCGCAGGCTGCCCCCCCTCCCCCCCCCTCCCCCCCCTCCCCTCTGGAACACATATATTACATCTTATACATTTATTCATGACTCCATCGTGGCCTCAGACGTGAGAGAAAGGAAGGCAGAGTCATTTGAAATCATCATGCGCGGCAGACGAAACGCCCTTTGACTCGCAGGCAGAAATAAGGAATATAAATGTAAAGACAGGTGTGAGAAATATGAAGACCCCCCCTCCATGTTTTTACTCCTCCGACCCCTGACAGACAGACTGTGTGATTTACAAAGATGGAGCTCTGGAGGTGGAGGCTTTGTGAAAAGGCCGGTGGCGGCCTGCGGACTCTGTTTGTTATAAAATTCAATCTCAAAGTGTCAGAAACATCGAGAACACCGACGCCCTGATTTCAGACGACGGCGTGAAGGAAAGACTGCGATGGAGAGCCAGGCTTGTTTTTTATGTTTCTATATGACCTGGTGTATCATGAAATATAACGTTTTAGCAACACAACAGAACAACGAATCTGCAGACATGCACAGATTGTTGACGACATATTATATATATATATTTATTTATTTATTAGATGTAGTTCTTCACTGTAAGCTTCACTATTCTGCACCAGAATTAGTCTGTTGAACTTATTCCTCATGTATTATTAGGTGTTGTGTCGAAGCTGTAATGCAGCAGCCTGCCACTAGATGGGGCTGCAGCTCTGGTGAACTGCTCTCCTTCAGAGAAGAAATGAAATCACTAAACGGGCCAAACAAGAGTCCAAAGAATGAACACACTTTCTAGAATTTAGGAGAGACAGTGGGGAATGACGGATCGGACTTGAACCGATGCCGCTTGCTTCCGTACATGAGGTGTGACCTGACCGCTAGGCCATCGCAGCCCAAATGTTTAATCCAGTCTGAATCAGCCCTGACGACTTGACAGTTTCGAAACTGGAGATAAAAACAAAGATTGCATTTCCTGATTTAAGCCTACAATTCTACAATTCACTTAGCAGACTCTTTTCTCCAAAGCGACGTACATCAGAGAGTAAGAACAACACAAGCAAGGATCTAGAAAAAAGGGAACAATGTGAGTAAGAGCAAACGATCAGCTTTGAGTCTGATTGGACACACAGGTGCTGACAGGAAGTGACCAGAGGCAAAGCACAACATTGAGGGCAGTTCTTGAGAGCTCTAATCAGTATAGAAACCATCTTATAAGTCGTCGTTATCAAACAAAAACCATCGTCATTACCATCATCATCATCAATAATATGGAGACCATCATCATTAAGTTAGTAGGTATTCATGAAAGAGCTGGGTCTTTAGCTTTTTCTTAAAGGTGCAGAGGGACTCTGCAGATCACATGGAGTTTGGAAGTTCATTCCACCACCGGGGGGCGACAGAGGAGAAGAGTCTAGTTACTTTTCTTACAAACAACCATCTTTAATGATTTGATCCGGTACGATAGAGACCAGCACGGGGTCCTGGATGATCCAGGGTCCGGCCCGTGCTTCAGCGTGAGTCTGATGATGATTCTACGATCTGTGCATTCGACCGCAGCGCTCTCAGGGAGTCTCGTAAAGTTCATCACTGAATATTTCCCATAAAGCAGCAGAATATAAAACACAGATCTTTAATCCCCAGGAACCCGCTGATGAATCTTTAATGCTGAGAGGCGGAGAGTTCGAGTCGAGGGTCGCCCGAGTCCCGCTGAGTGACTGAACCCTCTGAATACTTCATGCTCAGTTATTCACTGAGGTCACCACGTTAGAGCTCTAATTATCTCTCTCTCTTTAAATTGTTCTCTTTGTTAGAGTGTCACACACACACACACACACACACACACACACACACACACACACACACACACACACACACACACACACACACACACACACACACACACACACACACACACACACACACACACACTGTAACTTTTCCACTTTGGAGCTCTTTTCTTATATTAACATTTTAAATCATGAAGCCCACTCATCATCGTCTCCTGCTTTCATTACCTCCGTCTCATAAAGAGCGGGAGGAAGACGCCGTTTGACAGGGAGACAATGAGCGGCGTGCGCGTCGTGAGCGAGGAGGAAAGAGTGCTGCTGGTGAGAAAGTTAATAACCTCCGTTTAATATGAACATATATTCTGCAGTTTATGGACTCCCACATGGACACGCCCACACGGACATGTTCATGAGGACGCACAGAGAGAGAGGATTCATCCTTACATGAATCCATTCATCTGTTTCTGTGTCGTTCTGTCTGCAGCTTCTGTTCTCGTCTTTCTGTTCTGGGAGTTATTTTATTTTTGTTGTATGAAAACAACTAACGACAAATAAGCGGCCATCTTGGCTCCTGAGCTCCGGTCAATGGGTATTTTTGAGGGCAGACCAGGTTCAAATCCAACCTGTGGCTCCTCTTCATTCCCGGCTCTCTAGATACAAACAGATTCAAACTGCTGGATGAACATTTAAGAAGAGTTGCAGAGTGAGCAGTTTGTCTCATCATCCAAATCATAAAGATCTGAGAGATTTCATTATCCATGAAATGACTCCATGAAAAACCAGGATCGTCTGTTAAACGTTGATGTGTTTGAGTTTGCTGACTCCGCCTCTAAAACCTGGAAAGAAAACTGATCGAATTACTGATGACATTTTTTTATGACTTTGTCTCTCTTCACTTTTCATCTCTTTTCTTGGTTGTTAAATTCTCTTCTCTTTCCTTCTGGATCGGATGAAATGATTCTTTCTTTAAATATGTTCATGACAGAATCGTTCACTCATTCTTCCTTGGCCCCCAGCAGGAGCGACTAAATGTCTCCCTGCACTTGGAGCTGTCACACAGAGCTCACAGAGCTCACAGAGCTGCAGCTGCTGAGTGTGAAACAGGACGACGCTTCAGCAGGGACATGATTTTATCTGCTGACTGTTTAAAGTCTGACCTGGCTCAAGCATCACTCACTCAGCTCCTTCTTTATGACTCCATCTGTCTTCTCCCAAACTGGATGAAGGTGTGTGAGGACAAGACCATAAAGAGAGTTTAAGAGAGTGGAAATGTTTGTGTTTAACTGCGCTGTCGAGAAGTCATCGTCTAAAAGAACACTTTCTACTCGGGGTGTTTGATTGATTTGTAATTTCTGTATTTTAGACTTTCTTGTAAATAAACCAGAAACAACTTTCAACAAAGTATTTTTACCTTCAGTCAAGAGAAGTGCCTGTTACTCTCAGTGGCTCCCTCTAGAGGGGCAAAACCAGGATAAAACCTAATGTTTTCACCTTTAAAGGAGAAGTCTGTAACTCTGCCCCCTAGTGGTTAAACAGGTACTGCAGTTTAAATTCTAACCATCATAGAGAGCTGTCTCCCCCCCCCTCACTCAGGTCACCATGTGGTGGACTCTGAAGCTTCAGTGTTTATCCAGCTCTGCATGGGTCTGTAAACCTTTCTGTGTTCTAACCTCTCTCCATTTTTCAAAGCATCTCCAATATTGATCCTAGTTTGAGCACGTTTCTGCTTGTGGAGCTTATTAGAAACATGCAGAGGCTTTTTAGGTCGGGTACAATCACTTCTATCTGAACCACTTCTCTTGACCGCTTCCATCGCTGCAACACCTGTTGACCTGATAACTGCTCTCCAAAACGGCCGTGTGGGGGTGTGTCTTAAAAGCACCTACCTTCTCTGGTCCAAACAAATCCAGGACATTCAGGAGCAGAATCTAAAGTTAGAAGGAGGACATACTGGCTGCTGCATTGTTGTCAGAGAAGCCAGCACTTCAACATAGCATGTTTCCTTAATGATCAGATAGTAAGTTGGTGGACTCTGAGTCCTACTTTCACTTCTTGCAAGCGAAAACAAAAAGTAGCATCCAGTGAACAAGATGCCTAATTCAGTTTGTGGTTGTTGTTGTGCGGAGCAGCACAGAGAATATTCGGGGCATCAGTTCCCTCTCTTACACACTCGTCATCAGAAGATCTTCACATCAAGAAGAATCTTTTTCTGCTCCGTGTTCTCAGCGTCTCTGGAGGGAAGCAGGATTATTCTTTAATCATCACACAGGTAAGTAGCACAGAGGACTCTCCAGTTATTCTTCTCTGTTTGGTAACAATGACGGCGAGGAGAGCGAAGAGCCTGATTGGGTAAGTACAGTCAGGTGATAAAATAAGTCTGCAAACAGAAGCCTGAAACACCGAGACCAAGACCAAGACCAAGACCAAGACCAAGACCAAGACCAAGACCAAGACCAAGAACAAGGTAGGCTGAGGAACAATAGTAATGACAGTAATGACGTGGATTCTCAGTGGTGGTATTGACCGGTCTTGATTTAAAATCTGGAGTCCGCCCAGTCTGAGAACAAGAAGGGACCCAGACCTTCAACCAGGGGTGTCAAGACCGACCTTGAGTACAACGACACTAAAGGAGGGACTGCCTTTTAGTCCTGATCCATCAATCGGAGCAGCCTGTGGACGGTTCATGTAGAATACAGAAACCTTTGAACGCGATGCTTTATAGATTTATTTAGAGAAATAATAAAAAGTGAAACTTCATCTTTTCTGACAGAGTCCTCGAGGTCGTCATCGTCGCTCTCTCCGGATGTGATGCTCATCTTCCCTTTAATCTCGTTCATCTCCTCCAAGTGAGATTGATGTCATGGGAAGAAGCAGATCGATATCCTGGTTTCCCTGGGGAGGGAGATTAATGTGGCACGAGGAGCCGCCTGAGTAGAACACTTCCCCTGGAGGAGATCGCTCACGTCTTGATGAGTCCTTAATGAGACAGAAAGTGACACCATGTTCCAAAGTGTGTTTCTGTCATATCAGCGTTTAAGAACATCTAACCTGTATGAAGTCTCCAGAGGGCCACAGAGCGGCGCCGGTTAGCGGGCGCCATTAATAAGAGAAGGCTGTTTGAGGAGGATTCCTGTTTTCATTCTGCAGGATAATAATAATACACCCCTGAACTCTGGTCTCCTCCTGATCGATAATCAGCCTCATCGTCCATCACCGTCTTCAGTTTGGCGTCTGAATTGCTGAGCCAGGGGACCAAAAAAACTTGGGAGGAAAACACCAAAATGTGCACTTTCAAACAAGGTAGGAGAACTTTTCCTGCTGTTAACCCTTGAGTGTCACTTTCAAGGAGTACTCTGACACCTTTGAATGCACAGAGTAGGTTTGTCTTTAACAGTGTAGGTACCAGATGTAATAGCAATAATGTCCATTGATCTTTTGATTGAAAGAGTCCAAAGTCAAAGATAGATAGATACTTTATTGATCCCGAGGGAAATTCAAAACCCTCAGTTACCTTAAGTTAACCCTCATGCATCATTATGGACATTTTTGTCCATTTGGTCAAATGTCTTCTCTTCATCTGGACATCATTTTGTCTGTTAGTGCATATGGAACAGTTTTTTGTAAGAAAGTCTCTCCTGATGCATTTTGGAATGCATTTTTTATTGTTTTAATAGATGAATAGAACCCTGTGAAACATGTTTATGACCCTCTGAAGGCATTAAGGACAAAAATGTCCACTTCCAAAAAACTGGTATATAAATAGAACATAAATCTTATAAACAACTTCAGCCCTGCTCAAAACTACCAAACATTCAATCATTTTTATGAATTTAACATGACGCCTGAGTTAAAGAGCTCGCAAACTAGCGCTCTGTGCTTCACAACTTTCCCTGCAGGCTGAGAGCTCGACTGCGCTGCCACACAGTCAATGCTCCTTTTTTTCACAGCAAGCACCTCGGCCCGCCTCCTTTCCTCTGGAAGCCTTCTGTGGAGGGCAGAACGCTGCAGGGCTGTCAGGAGAGGGCTGCTCTCCAGGTCTGGGAGAAGAGAGTCTCTGTAAGAAGTTTCAGAGGCTTGAATTCGTCTCTTGGTTTCATATCGAACTGAGCTATGCCGTGATTTACAGAACGAGGCGTTTAGCGCCCTCTGCTGACTCATCCTGGGATTACTCCAACATACGTTTACCTCATAGACTGTAAATATTACTGGACGAACCCTGACCCGTCTGTTAGATAGGTAGCAAATGAGTCCAATCGACGGCCGCATCCATATTGGATTTGCAGTCTCAACCTAACTTCAGATCAACCTAACGACAGCAGTAAGGCGGGACCGGCGGGACTTAGCTCCGCCCATTCAGCTCGACGTCAGCAGTCCACTTCACAGCATAGCTAACAGCTAGGCTGCTATCATCAACTATTCCTGCTCGTCCTGAGAAAACTCTACAAACAGTAAGTTAACATTTAACTTTTCTACAACACAGTTAAAACTAATTATATTCAACACAAATATTTAATTAAAGTCTTAAAACTACACTTTGTTAAATATACAACTATGGTTATTAGTTATTTGTCAGAGCAGTTAGACTTTGTCAGTGTTAGCAGAGAAATACATTAACAAAGTTTTATCTATAAACTGTAAATAAATATGAGACATCCAGAAGAAATCAATATTACAAAGCATACAGTTCATGTTACTGTTCTGACAAAAAGAGGAATGTCTGTGTTTTATATTTATTGATGTCAACAGCGATGAGGTGAACATGACAATTGAAAAATAATGATTTAGTATTTATTATAAGACATTTGTTTTCTATAGAACCTGTGAAGTCATGGAGTCTGTGGACAGTGTCAGCTTCACACCAAAAACTTTAAGTATTAGAAAAAATAGTGTTTAAGACTGGCATCTATTATGATGAGTTGCAGCTACCTTGTTCAATATTATTCCTGCAGATGTGGCTCATAACAAAAAAAAACAGCCTGAGCTGTCACATGTAGTTAACTGTACATTTTGTCTTGTCTGAGGCATTAATTGAACACCTTTGTATTTCTCCTATAGACACAGAGTGGATTATTGGTGACTGATCCATCGAGGTGCCCAGAGAGCTGCAGAGACAGAGGAAGAAACCTGAGCCTCAACAACATCTGTATTTGTTGGTTCTTCTGGGGTGGACTTCAGTTGCTTCTCTTCAACAGCTCGCTGTGAGGGAGGTCTCCCCCGGATGGCCTGAGTGATGTCACCCACAGGCTGAGAGCTGAGGCGTGTTTTAAACCTCCTGACAAACCGTTACACCGCGCCCACCTGTCAATCAGGTCAGCTACACGTCTTATTGTGAATAACTCTTATCCTTCATCAAATCAAAACTGATGAGTCATCAAAACATTCACCCCCCGTACAGTGTGTGTCCATCCAGACATGAGCTAATCACACCTATTTGGTTTTTTGAACCAGGCTGTAAACATGTTCATCTCTGCTGTAAAAACAGGCTTTTTTTAATGTTGTTTTTCAGATTAAATAAATATTTCTATATAAATGCACTCCTTTATGTCTACTTATGAGTATACATTTCAGATTTTAAATGACAAGACTAAAATGTGCATTAATGCTCAACTCAATAGCTTAGGGAAGGAAGTCTACTTTTACACAACTTCTTATTCTTTTGATAAATACTAATGTAGTTCATTTCTGAAAGTGGGATGGAACAGAGTCATTGCAAAATTTGCCCTTAAACACAGCCCCATTCTTAAATCAAGATACATGGAGAGTAAATAAGATCAATAACTTGTGAATAAAAACAGTTAAAAATGATTTTGAAATGTAGTCTTCCCAGATCAATATCACATAATATCAACTTCTCCCATCTAAACTGGACAAAGGGTTTTAAAATGGGAAGAAAATGGTTTGATTGCGAGTTGTTTGGAGGAGATCTAGTTTTATTTGAACAGCATGAATACAGTCTTCCAAGGTGCAAACCCTCCTCCTCCTCCTGAAGCCTGTGGAGCTCCTTCATTTACTGCTGTCTTATCTGCTGGCCATCTTCTCTCACCAGAACTTTGACTGTTGAAAAGTAATTCAGAAGAAGTTCGAGCATGTGACATGGATCCAGGAGAACATGGACTTTTAGTGAGAGGTCTTCAGGATGGCAAAGAAAGAGAGAAAATATCAGTTATTCATTAAATCATTTTGTTTGTTCTCATCTATTTTTCTGTATTCTTCTGTGTGTAAGAGCACATTTATAAATTCAACAGTGTACTACCCAGACAACAAAGGTCCAGTATTCAGGTAATCAACATCTATTCAAAGTTAAGAAGATAAACATTATTGTAGTCATGCTGTTTTCAGCTCTCTCACTCACTCAATGATATTCCACATCAAATGGTCTCAGATTTTGTGTGAGGAAAAATTAAGTAGTTTATTGTGGATAGTACTTCATCTTAACATGAAACAAATATAATCTGAATTATTTAAATCATTAACAGGTCCCAACTCTCTGTGCTTTAGTACAGAACATACAGTAACTCATTTATTATTAACATGAGCTCAGTACATGGCTGTATTCTTCAAACTATTTCTTATACTTTATATCTATGTGCTTTAAATCTTATTTTCATTCCATATGTTATTTATATTTTATATTTCTAACTGCTATATTCTGTGTATGAGTTCATTGAAACTTAATATGGTTATTAATATAGTTTTTTAAATTTGTTAACAGTTTGCTCAAATCTTAAGACACTACATCAACCATGTAACTTTAATGTCATCCTCTATAACCTACACAGCACATTAGGTTCAGTTCAGTTTATGTTACTGACGGATAATTACTACACAAAGTTTGTTTTTTAATGTCCACATTTAGGTGGAGTATAACATTCATCATAACGTCAGATAACCACCGAGATGAACCTTTAGCTTCTAACATCACACAAACTCATTAATTTCAATAACAACATCTTAACAAACATTTCTAAACCATTGCCCGTAAATAATGTAAATAATGTAAATAATGTAAATAAAGTAAATAATGTAAATAATGTAAATAATGTAAATAAAGTAAATAATGTAAATAATGTAAATAAAGTAAATAATGTAAATAAAGTAAATAATGTAAATAATGTAAATAAAGTAAATAATGTAAATAATGTAAATAAAGTAAATAATGTAAATAATGTAAATAATGTAAATAAAGTAAATAATGTAAATAATGTAAATAATGTAAATAAAGTAAATAATGTAAATAATGTAAATAAAGTAAATAATGTAAATAATGTAAATAAAGTAAATAATGTAAATAATGTCAATAAAGTAAATAATGAGCTACACTGAGTACAGTTAGCCGACTGGTTTACAACGCTAAACAAGCTAGTTCCGTAAATATAAACACGAGTAAGCAGTAAATATAACACTACTATATCACTTATTGGACAAAACTGAAGCATCAACTTGTTGGATGGTCTGTTAACCGCACAGCAAGCCATGCATGTTGTCAGATATGTGTTAAACAAACTCTCCAAACGAAGTAAGAAAGAGGAGAAATCAGAGGATCAAGCTGTTAGCCTGCTGACCTGCTGACCTCCTGACCTCCTGACCTCCTGACCTGCTGACCTCCTGACCTGCTGACCTGCTGACCTGCTGACCTGCTGACCTGCTGACCTGCTGACCTCCTGACCTGCTGACCTCCTGACCTCCTGACCTCCTGACCTCCTGACCTGCTGACCTGCCTGACCTCCTGACCTGCTGACCTCCTGACCTCCTGACTGCTGACCTGCTGACCTCCTGACCTCCTGACCTGCTGACCTCCTGACCTCCTGACCTCCTGTCCTGCTGACCTGCTGACCTCCTGACCTCCTGACCTGCTGACCTCCTGACTTTCTGACCTGCTGACCTGCTGACCTCCTGACCTGCTGACCTATTGACCTCCTGACCTCCTGACCTCCTGACCTGCTGACCTCCTGACTTCCTGACCTGCTGACCTGCTGACCTCCTGACCTGCTGACCTGCTGACCTGCTGACCTCCTGACCTGCTGACCTGCTGACCTGCTGACCTCCTGACTTCCTGACCTGCTGACCTGCTGACCTCCTGACCTCCTGACTTCCTGACCTGCTGACCTGCTGACCTGCTGACCTCCTGACCTCCTGACCTGCTGACCTGCTGACCTCCTGACCTGCTGACCTGCTGACGACCTCCTGACTTCCTGACCTGCTGACCTGCTGAACCTATTGACCTGCTGACCTCCTGACCTCCTGACCTCCTGACCTGCTGACCTGCTGACCTCCTGACCTGCTGACCTGACAGACAGATGCAGCGCGCAGAGCTGTCAATCAAATCTACCAAACCCTTATATGGGCATAGTCGTTTTCCTTAATAGAATAAAATCCGATGAGTTATAAAAAAATTCCCCCCCCCCACAGTGTGAGGAGAAGGGGCCGTCAACTTCTCAGATACATCTCGTGTTTTGAACCAGGCTGTAAACATGTTGATTCCTGTGGTGAAAACGGGCTTTTTTGGCTGTGGGCTTATGGCACTTCCTGTGCTCCTGCAGCCAGCCTCAAGAGGAACCTCGAGGAACTGCAGTTTTTTGTACTTCCGCATAGGCTTCATTTTTTAGGACCGCGAGGTTGCCCTTTGGTTTACCTCATGATCTGAAACTTTGACCACGTTTAGTTTGAAGTTTATAAATGAGGATCAGCAGGAATAGAGCAACTTCTACACACACATACATCACAGAGATTCTACCTGGACGAGCTCTCTGTCCTCTTATCATCTTATCAACGGCCCGATGTTGAAAACCTCGAAGGACATGTTGACCTAAAAATAAATCAATTACACGTTGCAGATTTCTCCATTTGTGTCTAAATCCCGCTCGACTCCACAGAGCACGTTACACAACTGAGACTATTTTACTTCCTGTTCTAAATTCACCTGCAGGACACGTTACCAAACGCTCCTCTGCTTCCTGTAGACACCATAGAGCCTCACATGTGTCTCTGAAGAGGCCCACTCAGTAAATATACAGTACTCCATCACATTGTCAGGACTGTGAGTCATGTGCTTACACAACATTTTAGTCCTCCTGCAGCCTATTTGAGTAGAAGTGGATGAAAAGCCTCTGACTTCCTGTCTTTGTTAGCGTGTAATTGTTTGCTCGCTCTCTGCAGGCCTGAGGTGGAAGCTGCACAACCCGAGCGAGCTCCTGCAGAAGAGAGCGGCTGCTGCAGAGCGAGTGGGAGGACGCTCCTTTGTTTTTCAAATCCAGAGTTTGTCAGGACTGTGTGAGTCAGTCGCTGCTGTCATGTAACGCTCAAAGAACAGATTCGTTTCACTCACTATATTGTATATTTTGAAGAAAGTATTTCTGATTCTGATTCTGAACTAGAGGACCTTAGTGGGAGTGGCCTGCGGTGCAGTGCATTCCTGGGATCTGGTGTCTTTCATCCACATGAGCCAAAAAGACACTTTCTGTCTTTTTCTCAGCCAAGAAGGTTCCAACTTCAAAATGTATTTCACATTTCTACATATATGACCCAAAGTCAGTACAGATTGATGTTGGGTTTAGTTTCCTTTAAAGCTTTGTTTGACTCGCTGCAGTGAGGCGCTGTTTACGGAGGTGATTAAAACCTGTTAATGCTCCTGGGGGGGATGACCACAGCTGCACTTCTCTGCATTGGAGGACAGATGTTTAACCAGCTGTTCTATTTCTACATTACTGAGTAAACACACAGCAGGCCACACGGTGATACTGATGGGTCGTAACAGGAGCTGTGCATCAATCCGTGTGCAGGACTTATTTACATTCATTTGAATCGGTCCAGTTTGCAGCGTTTGGATTATGAAGCTCCAGATATCCTGTGAGCGCCACAATCGATTAGAGCCGACCAAAAGGTAATTGCGGCTGACATCATGGCTTGTTAGAGCGGAGGAGACGTCTAATGAGATCGTCTGCTGATATTTTACACCACAACTTCATCCTCCATCGTCCCTCGTTATCCTGCGCCCCCTCCTCCTCCCTCTCCTCGCCCTCCTCACTCCTCAGCAGCTGAGACTCTGAGAGTGAACGTCAGTTATGAGGTCATCAGCGTGCATTGACAGCAAACGATGGAATCAGTTCAGTGAGTAAAGCTGGTGGAGTGACTCCTCAGACAACAGGTGAGCTGAAGGGGGGGGGGGGGGGGGGGGACGTTTGAAGTTTGACTTTTCTGGGCGTAACGTGCTGCATCGCCAAAGAGTCCTCGCCATCCAAACCGAGAGAATCCAGAACACATGACATCCACACAGGTCCTCAGGTGTGTTTCTGTAATATTTCAAATATTCATTTCCTTCCACTTCCGATATCCAACATGGCAGCCATGCTCTCAAATGGCGCCTCAAAAGTTTGTCTTGAGATGGGACTTAAAAGAGTCGACAGAGGGGGCAGACCTGATGGGATGAGGATGTGAATCTTGAGGCTGATTTGACGAGAGTCTGAAGAAGCTTGTTGGAGCTCGTCTCTCTCTCTTATTTCCGACACACTGACACAGATAAAGGTGGAGGATTTAAGAGATCTGATCTGATTCATCATCATTAGAAAAACTGAATTCACAACCACTTCATGAAGTCGGACCTCGGCTGTCTTTTGTAAATGTGGTTAAGCAGAAATGTTCAGTTTGAGCCTCTTTGACTTTTCAGACCTTTAACTCTTCTTCTTGTCTCCTCTCAGCGAGGGGCGGAGCCTCGTTGAGACCAGAACACATTTGATGTATTTGTTTCTTTTCCCTCATTAATCACAACAGATTACTCATTTAGCTCACAGGGCATCTCTCTCTCTCTCTCTCTCTCCTCTCTCTGTCTCTCTCTCTCTCTCTCTCTCTGTCTC
>NW_027077309.1:0-1000 GCF_963930695.1 Labrus bergylta | reverse complement strand
ACTTGTTGCTCTCTTTAGGTTTTTTCTCTAATGCAACTTTTCAAAGTTGGTTAAAAGAAGTTCAGCGCTGAGCTCACCTGGTTGCCATGGGAACATGATGTAACCATCTGCAAAGACTGAAGAAGTGTGCTGAAGAAAGGAGGGACTCTCTGAAGACTAAAAAGAGGAGACCCATTTAAATCTCCACCTGGGGGTAGGGGACGATGCTCTTGTGGGAAGTCCACCAGTATACTCGCTGAAATAGAAGAAGAGCTTCACATGTTTGTTTTCACAGCGTAGAGTCAAACTGTCGGACAACGCAGCAAGCAAAGTGTACGTGTGAAGTTTGACACAACAAACACAAAATGTGAGCTCTGAAAATAAGAGCAACCTCTCTTCCTGCAGGACTCAGGACTGTGGATTAACATCTAGGTTACTTTTTACCAAAAAACAAAGGAACTGATCAATGATTTAAGTCTCCCTCACAGACAGGATATTATGAACTTTTACAACACCTGGAGTAAACAATCAAGCGGAAACAGAACACTCTGCTATCTACAAATTGACCCCAAAGACATGAACTGTGACTGAAACCAGTCTCTGCAAAGTCGTAAAATTTACCATCTGTGGAAATGCTGCTGAAGAGCTGAATTAAACCACAGTGTTAAATTCTGCATCAAATGAACATTTATGTCTTTCTTAATCTAGATATTTGTAATTGTCACATTGAATGTATAATAATCATCTTTTTAAACTGAAAATCTGATTTTCAGAATACAAACAAGAGTTATAATAGTTTTAATTTGACGTGGAGCGCTATTGCCTACGTAACCTTCATGATTATACATTTAGACGTGTTATAAAGCATACTCTTTGATATTAGCTATAGCAGGTGTTATGATATCTACTTTATTAATATGTTTTATTAAGAATGCTGACTGTATAACATGTTTTTGTTCACCTACAGGCTGGGAGTAACTGAGGATGTTCCCATATGGTGTGATTTTCATCTCAACATGAA